>NW_003546608.1:46575-50107 GCF_000090795.2 Amphimedon queenslandica | reverse complement strand
TATCAACACAACCTACAGTATATACACAACCTACAGTATATACACAGCCTACAGCATCGACACAGCCTACAGCAACAACTATGCCTGACACTACAACTACACAGACAGCAATGACTACTGATATTGTTTCTCCTTCTGAATCTCCTAGTGTGTCTGCATCTGCTGATAATGCTGCATACATTGCTACATCTGTAACTTTTGGGTTTTTATTTGGATCACTTCTTGTGTTTATTGTATTTGAAAGACTACGCTGTTTCTGTCCTGCTGCGTCTTTCTGGTCTATTGTATTTTGTGATTGCTTAGCCAAAGGTATGTACTGTGTCTATTTTATTATCAGATTATTAGGTTTATTAAAACAAAATTGTAAATTTTCCAAATTTTCCACTAATTGTTTAACCTTTTTATCACCTGCATCATTTTTACTCAACTACATTCCCAAATTTAGTGAAGTAGGCATGGGATTTTTGCAAGCGTAATGATGTTTTATTTTAGAAATAACTTGACATTTTAAATAAAATTATAATTTAAACACTGCCATTATAAATTTCCTTTGCATTTCTGACTAAGTGACAAAAAGACTGCCATTTGATGGAGAAGAAATGCTTGAGGAAAAAGAAGCTGATGTGTTTTCTGATCTATAAACAAACAAACATAATTTTAAAAGCTGCTAGTCATTGTATGTTGTGGTCTTTTAGATACAATTTACTTAGTATCATTTCTAGTTGTCTGATGTTAATTTACAACAGTTACCATAATCAATAATAAATATGTCCATAAGCAGTATTAGTGTGTGCATTATCTTGTTTTTGTTGTTTATTAATTATTGGTAAATTATTATATTGCTGCTCCTCGCACTGTTTGTTGTTTATTCCCTCTATTCTTCATTATACAGTATACAATGATACTAGTAATTATTGATATAATTGAGTCCAGTTAATAGACCAGTGATAGGTACTGTGGGGTGTGAACAGTGCCAAAGCATATAAGTATTATAGACAGCTTTCTCTCCCATTGGATACATGCTATAGATATACATACATAAATGGATGCACCATTATACATACTAAAAATGATAGTTTGTACAGATATTAATAGTTTGATACATCTATGGAATATCTTCACATCATCATTATGATCACCACCCCGCCTATAGTAGGCGTGTCTCCTGTCAAGAAAGAAGATGGCTGTAAAGATAAGTAGATATGCCATTAGAGACAGGAATGAATCCAATTATTTGCGTGGGTGTAAGCTGCACATGAGTAGTACTGATTTCATTGTACTTCCACTTGTTCATAAATCAAACAGTAATTATGAAAAAGAGCTCAAACATAAAATTGCTTGCTGAACCACATTTTTGCTCTCAGGTTACTCTGTTGAGTCTACAAGGATTAAGCAATGTTAATAATAAATGTGAAAAGAACATGTACACTTTACATTACATTGATAATGGTATGATTTTCTCAATTGACACTATTACTGGTATTGTCAATGTTTGCATTCCCTGCCAGTCCTTTATCACAAAAAGACAGCAATCAACTCAAATATCTATTTCTAATCAATGCGCATAATAGATAATAGGGGTTGCATGAATTATGTTTCAAGAATGAAGCTACACCTTACATCTCTTAGAGGCCAGGGGAAAGTGAGAGAAAGAATCTTTTGAACCAGTAAGTTCTCTCTCTCTCTAGGACATTCTAAAGCAAACCATCTCAAAATCAAAGCAAATCAGCCAGTGACAGCCACACCTTCAATAGCACATTTAAATTAAGTAACCAGACACACTCACGTACCCCTAGCCATCATATTACTGGCCGAGGAGCATGTTATTTATTACTCTCGACAAGAGTAGATAATCATTATTATCTACTCTTGCTCTCAATCATTATCTCGATCCAAAAGGTAACCTTTCCTCATTTTTCAAGAAGTAAAAGAATCAAAAGTGTTTGCTACTCAAAGCTAAACACAGACACATCACAGTTATCAACAAGTAGAAAATTCCTCAATTTCATTACAATTTCTGGTACATGTACTTATGTTGTGTAGAAAGTTTGAGCAGATTCTGATCAAGTTTGGATTTTCTATGATTTCTTTAAGTTGCTCCAAAATCAGACAACAGTCCCTGTAGGATTTTTGTATAATTTCACAAAAATTGACAAGTAGGAAATCCATCAATTTTATTACATTTTTTGATGCATATACATGTACTTAAGCTGTGTAGAAAATTTTAGACAATTCTGATCAAGTTTGGATTTTTTATGATTTTTAAAGTTGCTCTAAAATTGGACAAAAGCCCCTGTACTATAGTACAGGGATTTTTGTAAAATTTCACAAAAATTGACAAGTAGAAAATCCTCAATTTTATTACATTTTCTGATGTATATACATGTATTGATGCTGTGTAGAAAGTTTGAGCTGATTCTGATCAAGTTTAGGTTTTTTGTGATTTTTTAAAGTTGCTCCAAAATCGGACAAAAGTCCCAGCCTGTACTATAGTGCAGGGATTTTTATAAAATTTTATAAAAATTGATAAGTAGAAAATTCCTCAATTTTATTTCTTTTTCGAATGGATATAGATGTACTTATGCTGTTTAGAAAGTTTGAGCTGATTACAATCAAGTTTGGATTTTCTAATATTTTTTAAATTGCTCCAAAATCAGACAACAGCCCCTGTACTATTATAGTACAGGGATTTTTGTAAAATTTCACAAAAATTGACAAGTAGAAAATTCCTCAATTTTACTACATTTTCTGATGCATATTCATGTACTTAAGCAGTGTAGAAAGATTGAGCTGATTTCGATCAAGTTTGGATTTTTTATGATTTTTAAAGTTGCTCCGAAATGGGACAAAAGTTCCTGTACTACAGTAACCATTAAATGCTGTCGTTAACTAGAACTTTGTAATACTTTATACATTGTTGGTTCTGTTGATTAGAATGAACTAAAACTTACGAAAGAATATACACTATATACCCATGACATTATAATGAAAGACAGAGAGAGAGAATACAAGATAGAGTTAATTGTTTCACAATAAGTATGTCCATTCTATACTACTGGAGACAGGGAGGATTGATGTCTTTGTGTTGGTTTCAAGGTTTTGGTTTTGGTGGTATTGGAGGAGGAATGTCCAGACCACCTAACCTATCCATGATCAGCTCTTGAGTAGTGAACTTCCTCTGGAGGAGAGGGGGAGAGAGAGGGAGGGGGGAGAGAGATAAAGGGGTTGTTACTCCATACAGTATAATGTGTATTGGCTTACATTTCCATTGACTGCTGCATGGACTACTCTTTCCTCAGTGGGTGGTTTATTCTTTGGTGTTCTCTTACCAGCTGCTATTGATAGATCAGCATACAATACTTTATGAGGAGCAGCTGGAGGAGGAATGGGAGGAGGAACAGACTAGGAGGAGAGAGAGAGGATGTATAAGATACCATTACATGTACATGTACATTATCATTACTTTGTTGTTAACTGATGCATATACCACTGGTTGTTCTTGTGTTGGTGCTGCCTGTGGTCTCTTCCCTTT
>NW_003546608.1:21198-22988 GCF_000090795.2 Amphimedon queenslandica | reverse complement strand
GTACATGCCAAAATACAAATGAATACTTAAGTACAAGTACCAATGTACTTCGCCCCATGTCTGGAGAAGATACATGTACTGGAATTAATGTACATGTACATGTGTCCATACCTGATAGACTACTCATACAGCCTGTCCAGGGGAGGAGATTATAATGACCACACCTAACATCACTGGGCTACAATAATAAAAAAACACACAATAGCTAAAATGAAAAAATGTCCTATCATGCCTATATACATGTAGATATACATGTACATGTAGTTGTGATTGACAAATCAGGTTGCTTGATTTCAGATTCTTTCCTTACTGGAAAGGTCATGTATAGAAAGTTACATTGTGAGGAGATTATGATGAGTCTGCAGTTGATAAATCACATGTACTGTACCTTTAGCCTCGTGCATAAACTTATACATGTGTAATCTCATTAACCTCCAGTTGTAATGCATACATGTACATGCAAACTGCAGTGTTGCTAAGTAAACATTGTAATTATTGTCTAGTTCTTTTCTACTTTATACTTTACTGACAGTCATTCACATTTACAGGCATCATATCTAACTTCATGGATAAACTTATACCTCCAGTTTTTATGCATACATGCTGTGTTGCTAAGTAAACTATTAAGGCAGCCTTACAATATGATAGCATTAGGCCAGCATATGTACCTTCAATTTTTAACAATTTTTGGGACACTTGACCTTTTGATGAATGCTTTCCACTAGGCTAGAACAAAATTCTATTACAGCATCAAGACTATTGTAATATTTTAAACCCACCTTTAATTTACTTCTGTACTTTCTAGGCATTTAAATGTACATGTATACATGCATCATTATCCATCAAGTTACATTGTATTATTATTGTCATATGTACATGTACATGTAATTAATTCATGTACATGCATGTATTGGTACCTTTTCAATGAAGAATGGACGTGTGAACTTGATAGCCATTGCATAAGTACAAGTACCAATTACTAATATCCTTAAATTTAAGGATATTAGTAAGGACAAGAGGAACACAGGCTGGCTCCCTCTCAGGAGCATACAACTGACAACCATCTTGAGAGGAGAGAGGGAGAAATAAAAACCAAAGAAAAGAATTTAAAAGACAAAAATTACAGTACATGTACATGCATATGTATTGTTGTAATAATGTTTATAAATGTACATGTACATTTATTGCATGGATATAAAAGAATCATTAATCATTGAGAGCCATTATTTTTCAAGTACCTGGATATAAGAAGTGATGCAGTGAATCCACCGTCTACCAGACAAGTCCCAAATCCATTTTGAAACTCTTATTAATGCCCACCCCATCGGCAAGTGATTTTGTCACCAGAAGGAGTACCAGCTGAAGGATACACATTAGTGGCACTACCAGTCTTGTTAGAGGAGCAATTAGGATGAACAACACCTGGGGCCAGTACTTGAAGGAACTGGACATTAATATCATGAGTTAGTAACTTCTCATAGTCATCTTGGATAGTCTGAGAGAGAGGGGGGAGAGGGAGGGAGGGGGAGAAAGAGAGAGAGAGGGAGGAGGGAGAGAGACAGAGACAGAAAGAGAGGAGAAAGAGGGAGAAAGAAGGAAAAATGTGATCAAAGCAAGACAGAACAAGAAAGAAAAACAGGTAAAAAGCATACCATGCAATGGCTTGCAAGGACCAGCATTGCTAATGTACCATACAAGTACATGTACATACACACACACTAAGAGTAGATGATTTAACAATCATGAATGAACACAAACATACTAATCTAAAAGTCATGGTATTGACAATA
>NW_003546608.1:14119-18924 GCF_000090795.2 Amphimedon queenslandica | reverse complement strand
GCCCATACATATTATACTGTGCAGTACTATATATTCCACACAGTGCTACATTTTCCTACCATGCGGTTATTGGAAGTTGTAGCACTGGCGGCGCCTTTGATCCGCCCACGCACCATACTACAAGTACATGTACTTATCTTAGCTTATACAAGACAGCATGTACAGTACTGTAATTCCTTTCACTCTAAATTTTAAGTTTTTATAAATTTTCACTCTAAATTTTAAGTTACAGCCATTTTCAAAAACAAGCCAATTTTCAGAAAAATCTAAAGATGATACATGTACAGGTACATGTAGTATAACACCTAATTACTCCACCCATCTCATAATTGCACCCCCAAAAATGAAATCCTAGATCCACCCCTGACAAGAAATATGTATACATTGTACATGTACATATACACATGTAGTTAGAGTGTAGACTGACCTATGAATAATAAACCCACCATATAATCATTAATGTACATGTACATGTTCATAGTAAAGTGCTGTACATGTATATGCATAAAATCATCAAAAGTTCACAAAGAAATAAAGCTGCCATAAAAAGCTGTACAAAATACAAGTGATTTAAAGAGGAGGACATTACAATTAATACAGTATAGACCTACCATCTTCATCATAATTGCTCATGGTGTCATCAATCCTGTTAGAAAACTCTAGCAGGTTCCAAGTGTCTTTGGGTATTGCCAGCTCTTTTATAATGAGACTGAGAGAGGGAGAAAGGGAGAGAGATGAAATGTAACCTTTACAAGTAATTACAAGTATTGTTTACTCTTAAAAATTCACACCACAAGTCCAAAAATTTGAAACGACCAGTAAAAATAAGATTCCAGTAGGCAATGGCCATCTCAAGATCTGTAGAGAAATAAAAAGTACAAAAGATTTTAATCAATTCATACAATATACATTAAATTATACATGTACATGTACTCTCAAATTTTAGTAGCATCACTTGCAAAATTCCCCCATCAACACGTGTAGATTGAAATCATTGTGTGAAACATGATCTTAATATAGATGTACATGTATTTATAGTATGTCACTAGCCTAGTCCTTTCTGCCTCAGGTTTTTGGCAACATTAAACGTAAACTGGTAGAAATCCTTGAACTGTTGTGAGTCCTGTATCTCTCAATTAATGGTCTCACACCTTTTATGGAGTTTATTGATGGAATCACACCTAAAAGAGGGAGAGGGGGGAGAGAGAGAGAGAGAGAGAGAGAGAGAGAGAGACAAAGAGAAAGAATTATACATTTATTTGTAAAGACAATGTGAATTATGTTTTCATGCTTAAAACAAAACTCATGAAATACAGTGAAAAGAACATGTACAACATAATAGGAGAATGTTCATGTGCAATGAATGAGTCCATCAATACACACACTGCATGTACTGTACCTTACAAACGGAGAAGAGATCCTTCAAAAACCATCAACTGCTTCATCAAAGTAAGTATCACCTAAACACTAGTAATATGTACTAGCACAATGAGGATACAGTAACTGACCATTGGGATCAAACTCCCATATCTCTGAAATGACTTGCATGAATAGGAAGAATTACAATGAGGCTGATTTAAAAACAATCTACAGACATGTAAAATTGTAATTGTATATGTACATGTACATGCAAAATAATAATGTCAATGAATTATAATGTCATGCATCAAACAGGTCTACAAAAGTAACAGTGTGTAATGTACATATGTACATAACACAAAAACAATCATAACTATTAATGAACCTCTCACCCTCAGTCACCATGCACTCCACTCTTGACAGTTTCCCTTTTAGTCCACAATCCACTGACTCTCAACAGCATACCAGCAAACAATAGCTTAATTGATATGTACACTCCTTTATCAATCTGTGAGTCAATAAGAGTTAAGAGAATACATGTACAGTATATACCAGTGAATTGGTAAACCTCCACATGTATATTATAGTCATACATATACATACAATTGAGCCAATAAATATTACACTTGCACACTGTACATGTAGCAACATTTACATGTAAATGCAATAAACATAAATGTACATGTACTCCATGCTGATACTATACATGTACATGTATACTGTACACTGTTTGTTATCAACCGTAGAATATTAAAACTTATTAATTCATTTAGGTTTCAGTATACCAAATTTTAAGAATGTATTGATTATATTAAATAAAATAACAGCTATAGATTTAAATTTATAAAGATACTGTTATATTCTCATTTATAATTTTTCCAATATTGACTCATTGATTCATTATGGTATCATTGTATCACACATACTTGTACATGCACTGCTAGAGTTCATTCAACCAAATCAAGTGTCACTTCATCTTTATCCACTCTCCTAATACACACTTCCCTAAGTCCACTGAGATTGATGGCATGAGTTACCTCTCCACTGATACTAAGAGGACCACCTAAAAATAAAAGGACACTTGATTTGGCACAATTTTTAAGCAACTTTAAAAATTTGTAAAAAAAATCCAAATATGATCAGAATAAGCTCAAACTTTCTACACAACAAAATAGAGAATTATAAAATTATAAAAATAGAGAATTCCCTCTTTGTGATTTTTTGGCTAAATACCCTGTACTAAAGTACCGGAACAAGAGCCTGAGGATGCATGAGGACTACGCCAATATCCTGTGGAAAACCATCATAAAATGGCAGATCAAATTAAGCAATATTCAGGCACAATGTCTAAACATTGTTTGAATGTAATTCAGGCTCAGCATGCACACGTTATAAAATGAAAAAAATCACAAACAAAAAAACCCATAATTTGACACACTTCAAAAAATCTAAAAAAAGGAAAAACTAATCTCACCTTTAGCCTGTACATCTGCAGGAATCTTACTCACTTCCAGTAAAAGATTTCCATTACAATTAATACAATTAGCCTCTTCAGTAATTACTATACCACTAGGTCTTCTTCTACAATGTATAAACATGTCACAGCATTTTATAAACTATGATACGTACCACAAAAATTTCTAGGATGAGTTTTAGCTTTAAAACTTTAGTTTCTGATTAGTATTTGCTGGACAGAAAATCCGCCATTTTTAATTACTGCACTTTTCACCACGCCTACATAGCATCATAAAATTAACTCTTTGTTTATTCAATTTAACTTTAGCTTTTTCAAGTTTTTTGGTGGACGAGACTAGGTTTTTTCCCGGCTACTCTTTTCTGCTCCTTTCTTCCTGCTGTCGTAAGGAATAGTAGCTCCAAGAGTGATACGTTTTATCCAGCCAGACATGGAAGCGTTAGCCACGCTCAAAAAAACCTCTACAATCCTTTCATGGCCGGAGCCTGACTCCCACCAGCCTCAGCCATGACTAGTGACCTCTCCTGTAACCTACCAAACGAGGTAACTGTAATTTAATTTCATCATTTTATCGTGCCAAGGAATATATACATGAATGTGTAAGGAGGATTTACCATTGTTGAAGGGTTGCCAGCAAGGGGACCCAATAGAAGGTCTTGTTGCCATTGCGGGGTATGATAGAAAGCACTCAGAATGGAGGTTGATAATGGCATACCAAATAGCTAGTAATCTTTTGCAAGTTCAGGTTGTGAAACCTATTGGCCATATATAACCAGCCATTTTGGACTATTATGTGTATGGCAGTATGCTCAAATTAAAACCTACCAATCACTAATAACTTAGCACCCCTCTACAACCACCAGCCATACAGTATTATGATTGAAGTACTGAGGCACTGTTATTAATGTTAATTTGTAGGCGACTCCACCAGTTGAGGCAGTTATTCTTGTTCTCTCCTTCATCTGGTCTCTACTCTTGTCCTCTTCCTATGACTGATGGAGGAGCTAGACTAATTGAAGTGAGCAGACATTACACACAAATGCACATTATACTTAATGCATTACATACACATTTACATTTACATGTACATGTACTTACTGATTCTCTGGTGCTACTTCTTGTTATTGATTGCTTTTTTATAGCAACAGCCAAATTTTGCCAAAAATTTCAAGCAGAGAATTCTTAATTTTTTATAACATTTTCTGATACATATGTATGTTTTTATGTTGTGTAAAAAGTTCAAGCCGATTTTGATCAAATTTGAATTTTTTACAAATTTTTAAAGTTGCTCAAAAATTGGGTCAATGTCCCTGTACTATAGTACAGGGGCGTCAGCCAAATTTTGCCAAAAATGTCAATTAGAGAATTCTCAATTTTTATAACATTTTCTGATACATATAAAAGTTCTTATGTTGTGTAGAAAGTTTGAGCTGAATCCGATCAAATTTGGATTTTATGTGAATTTTTAAGTTGCTCAAAATTTGGGTCAAAGTCCCTGTACTGTAGTACAGGGTCGTTAGCTCAATTTTGCCGAAATTAAAAAGTAGAGAATTATCAGTTTTTTAATATTTACTGATACATATGCTTGTCCTTATGTTGTGTAAAGTTTGAGTTGATTCCGATTAAATTTGGATTTTTAATGAATTTTTAAAGTTGTTCAAAAAGCCATGTGCTGGAAAACCTCAAATATAGCCAAACACCCAAATGGATCTAAAATGCTAAATTAATGCACACAATTAAAAGTGAACTTGAGACATTTTTATTCATTTTATTTCTTTGTAATAATTGTGTACCTTATTGTATTGATAATATTGTATCCTCTTAAGGCCCCCATGTAACAGACGCTCCAACTATCTGTTAACCAAACTTTATTCTTAATCAACCCGAAACTCAACTGAGCTCAAAAACCAACTAACAAAAACAAAAACTAAAACTAAAACTAACTCACAACTAACTAACAACACACTTATAT
>NW_003546608.1:10420-11636 GCF_000090795.2 Amphimedon queenslandica | reverse complement strand
GAAACTGTACTCCTAGATCTTCATCTTCCAGTATTGTCTCCTCCAGTTCACTCTCTTCTCTTGTCTCTTGCTCCATGGCTTCACTTAGCTCCTCTGATCTTTCGGGTAATGGCTGATGCTCTTCTGAATGCTGCTCCGTATCAACTTGAATCTGTCTCTTCTGAGCTCTTGTCATCACTGCTAATGCTGATTCATCTTCTGACTCTTTAATCTCTCCAATATCAATCTGATGCTCTTTAGCCAGTTGTTTCAGTAGCTCTATCTGTTCTGATTTTGGTAATCGCTTTGCCATATGTTTGTGTAGTGGTACATCCCTTCCCAACAGCACATCTTCTGCTAGTCCTTGTACTACTGCTGCTTTCACCTGGTAATCCTCTCCATCAAATGTTATCCGGACTGATGCTAGTGGATACTCCCCATAAGTTCCATTCCCAAAAGTAACTCCAATCGTCTCCTTCTCTATGTCTTTCAATGCTACAAACTTCCTATCAACCACAGTCCTTGATGCTCCGCTGTCTATCTGAATTCGCTTCACATTGTGTCCATTGATCTTTCATTCTCCATGCCAAATGACTTCCTCTGCATTCTCTTTGGCTCGTAGAATTTTCTCCGTACAATTTCTTGCTATATGCCCCTTGCGATTACACTTGTAACAGGTAATCTCTGAAGGTGACTTTCTCTCCTTCTTGTTTCCAGTAGATCCTTCAGTCTTCCTTGGGAACTCCTTTGACCGACCATGATCCTGCTTTGGTCTATTCCTCTGTGGTAAACAACTATGAGCTGTATCATAAGATTCAATAAGCTCTCCAACTTTCTCTGGTGTCTCTGGGTTCTGAGAAGTTACCCAGATTCTCATCTCTTGTGGTAACCCATTTAAAAGCTGCTCTACTGCAATCTTGTTAACTACCTGTTCCATTCCATTCTCTGGTACTAACCATCTCTTCACCAGTTTGACTCCTCTAGCTATCCAATCAGTTGGGTCTTGATCTCTTGTCCAAACATGACTCCTGAACTTTCTTCTACACCTCTCTGTGTTGATGTTATAATGCTCCAAAATAGCTTTCTTGACTCCATCATAATCAGTAGTAGTTCCAAGATCAGTACAAACAGTTCTAGCCTTGCCACTTAGTAACGGTGTCAGACGTAGAATCCAATTTGTCCGATTCACCCCTTGTATCTTCATAATACCTTCGAATGCTTCAATGAAGTCTTGGAT
>NW_003546608.1:9359-10410 GCF_000090795.2 Amphimedon queenslandica | reverse complement strand
GGACTATTCCCTTCTCTTTCTGCTAGAACTCCTTTCATAATCTCTATCTGCTGCATATGCTGCTCCTGCATGGCCTGTATCTCTTCATAATGTCTCTCTCTTTGTCGCTCCTCTTCTCGACGACGTTCTTCAGCTTGTCTCTGGGCCTCCTCTCTTCGTCGCTCCTCTTCTTGACGACGTTCTTCAGCTTGTCTCTGGGCCTCCTCTCTTCGTCGCTCCTCTTCTTGACGACGTTCTTCAGCTTGTCTCTGGGCCTCCTCTCTTCGTCGCTCCTCTTCTCGACGACGTTCTTCAGCTTGTTTCTGGGCCTCCTCTCTTCGTCGCTCCTCTTCTCGACGACGTTCTTCAGCTTGCTCCTCTCGCCGTCGCTCCTCTTCTCGACGACGTTCTTCAGCTTGCTCCTCTCGCCGTCGCTCCTCTTCTCGACGACGTTCTTCAGCTTGTCTCTGGGCCTCCTCCTGAAGCTTTGCTAAACTTGCCAAAGCTGCTGCTAATTGCTCCATCGGATCACTAACTCCTGTAATAAGACTTTCTTCCACTTCAGTACAGTCTTCCGTATCAACTGAAGTATAACTCTCTCTGAAATTATGTAATCCTCGCAACTGTCCTCTGTAGTCGTGTCTTGGTAAGTCCCGTAGAGAATACCGCCCTTGATTCTCTCGACTGTTATCCGACATAAACAGTCACACCAGACACTATAAACTTTAGTCTCTCTCTCTTGCAGAGATACAATAGTGGGTCTTTCCTCTACAACCGTTTGAGAACTATCCCACCGCTGCCACCAAAAAATGTAACAGACGCTCCAACTATCTGTTAACCAAACTTTATTCTTAATCAACCCGAAACTCAACTGAGCTCAAAAACCAACTAACAAAAACAAAAACTAAAACTAAAACTAACTCACAACTAACTAACAACACACTTATATAGATATTATAAATGTCCAGAAGGTTCTATAACATACAAGAATACTTTACATGATTGTTCTAGAATATACTTGAATAAACACATAATATATAATTACAATAGTACACAGAGAGTTCCGGATCCA
>NW_003546608.1:7265-8626 GCF_000090795.2 Amphimedon queenslandica | reverse complement strand
AGTACACTGAGAGTTCCGGATCCATATAGAAACAACTTCTTACACCCTATACGTTAGGCAACATGTTGCAAGCAACATGTTGCCTAGTGTATGGGGGCCTTTATCTCTCTCCTATAGTTGAGTTATGCTGATATGATGAAGAGAGTTGATCGGTTATGTAAAGAATTGAAAGATTTGGAAACCAAAGCTGAAGACACTCGTCAAAAAGGAGAAGAAATAACAAAAATAATAGCAGAACTTGAAGCCTCTATAGCAAAGTAAAGAACAAAACAAAATTCATTAAAAGTGAAACTTATATTTTTAATTTTTTTCTTTACTTAGATATAAAGAAGAATATGCAATGGTTATATCTGATGCTAGTGTTATTAAGAATGATTTATCAACTGTTGAGAAAAGGGTTAAGTATTTTAATAATTAAAGATACATTAATTATCTTTTATTAATAATTTAATTCATTAATTATTCATTAGGTGAGTTCCTCCTTGATTTGCGTCACCTTGAGAAGAGTCTCCTCACTGCATTGAACGAGGTCAAGGGTCGTATCCTAGATGACAACAGGTACCCCCAATTCTAATAATAGTAACAACACATCTAAATATAGTAACAACTATTACATGATGTAATCTTTGTTATGTCTATTTTTAGAATCATTACTGAGCTTGAGACTCTTAAGGAAGAGGCTGCAGAAGTTCAGAGGAAAATGGAGGAGACTGATACTGTAGTGGCTGAAGTTGACAGAGTCTCCCAGCAATACCTGCCTCTCTCCACCACCTGCTCTGCCATGTACTTCACTCTGGAGTCACTCAATCAGGTAATTGAAATCATGTGACTGTCGTGTGATTTAGCAGTACTTTATTTTGATGGTTTTGCTTGAAAAATACATTAGGCCAGCTTTTAATTGGCAAATTTGTCCACTCATGTATTACTAAACATTTCACTATTGAAAATTTTGATTGCAAAATGCCAAAAAAATTAATGTAAAAATGCCAAAAAAATTAATGTAAAAATGCCAAAAAAATTAATGTAAAAATTAATGCCAGATTAAAATTATTGAGAAAGAAGGACAAATACCTTACCTTGAGTACTCTGAGGAAATTTCGAAAAACAATCCTGGAGGTTTAAAGGGAAGAAAAATAACTCCAAAAGTTGTGAAGCATTATGCAAACTTAGAAAAACCACAGCGTTGTTTCGTGAGAATTTTTAAAAAGTATAACCGTTTGCGTCCAGAAAACTGTCCATCAGATGCATTTTATTTGAAGCCAATGAGTAAGCCAAGAGATGATTGCTGGTTCACTCCAGTTGCTGTTGGTCACAATACTTTGCGACAGATGACGAAAACAATGTTTGAAATGGGAGGAATA
>NW_003546608.1:0-2968 GCF_000090795.2 Amphimedon queenslandica | reverse complement strand
TAACTGTTAATAATACACTCATTCACTTGTTAATACTGTAGGACCGACAGTTATTTGATGCAGCTCGGTTTGGAAATATACAAGGAATGAGGACTGCCCTCTCTAAAGGGGCAGATATCAACTGGAGTAATCCTGATAGGGTAAGTGTATGATGTAGTGACTAGTGTATTAGTATGACTTGTATAATGTAAAAGTACCTGCAGTTTAGTTATAAATCAGTTTATTATATTAATATTGTGTAATTACCGTATTTCCTCATGGAAGCACCTAGGCATTTATTCTTATAGAGACCCGTTTGCTGGGTGTTTAAATGAAGTAGGTGTTTATATGAGGATAGACATTTAAATTCATTGCCGAAGAGTCTTCTTCTATGAGCTTCCTTCTCAGCTACAACTGCTATGTTGCCTGTAGTGTGTGCCAGTAACCACGTGGGCAAAGTGGGTGTGGCATAGGCATCTAAACAAGCATGGGCATTTATTGGCCTCGCCCAGCTTTGCGTAGGCGAGGACTAGGTACTCAGTTTGTCTGTCTGTCACTCATTCATTCTGTGTGCTATATTTTGTCTTTGAGAATGTATATCTTTACAATCGCGCACTCTAAACCTGTGAGAGCTTCTCTTCTGTTAGGAAAAGTCTTGCTCTACTGCCTCGAGATGTTTAGAGAGCAGCTCTAGGTAGTACAAGCTTTTTAACTCACGAGAAAATGCCCAGCAATAGCAGTAGTACTCTGGAGGTAAATGAGACTCTTTCCCAGTAGATCAAGACTAATAATTCATTTAATATGTGTGGGATTCTTTAAATCTTTATTTTTGGTGAGTTATAGCTACTCGAATTTCATCCCGAGTGAAGTGCTTTAGCAGTAGTTCGCTAGTCCATGGCTAGTCTAAGGATCCTAAACTCTCTTAAGTCACTCAATCTATCTAGGCAACAGTATTTGTGCCATTATAACACCACTTAGCACTTAGAAGAAGAGAAAAAAACCTGAAGCTTCCCTCTCACATGGTCTTGCTGCATTAATGCCACGCCTCCAAGCAGGACCAAGCTGGGAGTTGGCCTGGAGCTTGCCACTTCTGCAAGCATGCAAGAGCAAGTGTAACTGCAGCTAGGAAGCTAGCTGTTATGATAATCCCTTGGCCTCAAAAGCACACTTTCTAATTTTTTGCATAGCATGTTTTTGATAGGTTGTGGCCACAACAAAAGCTGTGGTTTTGAAACCCATGATGTTGTTTTAAAAATGAGAGCATGCAATAAGTATTAATATAGTGTATAAATAAGTAATAAATCTTGAGATGCTAATAGAAATTTATGAACACGTTTTACCAATTTTTGGGATTCTAGAGTCCCATCATACTTTTCCCACTTAAGGCTTAGTCCAGGCTGTCAACACTTTTGATCTATATCATTTAAATATACTGGCTTAGGCTAGCTAAGCATAACACATCCCAAGCAGCTTTAGGGGCGAGGCCACGCACCTTTGGTGTCTCGTTGTGAATGTTTTATGCTGTCTCTAGGCGTTTATACAGGTACGGGCATTTATTGGGAGTAGGTGTTTCCATGAGGAAATACGGTATGTCCCTCAAACACAGTATCCTATTGATGACACTCATAGTCCCTTCTTTCTGGTGGTGTGTGTTTATTGAAGGATCAGTCCTTATTATCTTTATTGCATTTTATTAGGAAACAATGTATTTTATACATTACACAACATAACAATGTTGGTATAAAATACATTGTAGTTATATACCATACATTATAACTAATTATTCAGTCATTGAATTATTATGCTTGCATTATTAGTTACTGGTTGAAAATACTGTGATTTTATAAGAACTGTATAATAACTAGAACAAAAAAATTTAAAAAATTATTTAGTGTAGGGTTGAGCCTCTGTTGGATTCGAACCTATGAAATGAATTCAAACAAGCCCCTGTAGGGTTGCATCTAGTGTTGTTTTAGTACAAATTATAATTTTAGTTCTAGTTTTAGTTCCAGTTCCAAAAGTAAAAATCATTTTAGTTCTAGTTTAAGTTCTAGTTCTAAATTGAAAATATTTTCAGTTCTAGTTTTAGTTCTAGGTCCAAATTTAAAATATTTTCAGTTCTAGTTTTAGTTCTAGGTCCAAATTTAAAATATTTTCAGTTCTAGTTTTAGTTCTAGGTCCAAATTTAAAATATTTTCAGTTCTAGTTTTAGTTCTAGGTCCAAATTTAAAATATTTTCAGTTCTAGTTTTAGTTCTAGGTCCAAATTTAAAATATTTTCAGTTCTAGTTTTAGTTCTAGGTCCAAATTTAAAATATTTTTAGTTCTAGTTTTAGTTCTAGTTCTAAAATTAAAAATTATTTTAGTTCCATTTTAGTTCTCGTTCCAATATTTAAAAAATGGTTGTATTTTAGTTCTTGTTCAAAAGTTTAAAATATTTTTAGTTTTAGTTCCAAATGCAAATTGATTTTAGTTGTTATACACATGTACATGTAGCTCTAAAGAGGAAATTAAGTAATCATACATTTAAGATTTACAAATTTTTTTAAAGCCAAAAAGCAACCAAATAGTGCAAATTTTAATTATTTATTAAGTACTTCTTGTTTTTACGCAAAAAAACTTCTCGTTCTAAGTTATGATCACCCAGTCGATTCCTTATGCCTTTTGATGCTTGTCCAGCAACTGAGAACATTCTTTCTACTGGTGCTGTCGAAGCTGGTGTAGCTAGAATGTCACAAGCAACTAATGCCAGGTTTGGATACACATTTTTTTGGTTCATCCAAAAGGAAAAAGGGTCTGACTGGAGATCATCTTTGTTAGGCTTGTAATTAGAGTAATTCTCAATTTCCAGCTCCTCTGCTGATTTTCTGGCACTTGCTCTTGTATCATCACTGCTTTCCTTTTCCTCCAATAATGTACTAACTCTTGAAAGATGCTTAAAGCGTTTCCTTGGAGGCTCAATAACTGTTGTATTAAGATCGATTAGGTCA
>NW_003546607.1:83514-103350 GCF_000090795.2 Amphimedon queenslandica | reverse complement strand
GAAGCAAAAGGCAATAGCAAATGCAAGCATTTCAATGCAAATGAGGAAATCCTATGAACAGAAGGAAATGAGTAGTAGATCTATAGAAGCCAGACTGAACACATAATTTGCATTTTTCAGTCGGTATATGTTACACCCTTTTGTATGTATGTCACATGGCTTACCTGCATGCTGACTGCAACATCCTTGAATCCATAATTATCTAATGCTTCACTCTGCTTAATGACATTAGCTTTTACTAAAATAGCCAGCTATAATAACAGCTTGCCTAATAATAGATAATAATAATACTGAATGATGAATAATAGTGTAGATTTAGAAATTGAATGACCAATCAAAAATAAATAAATAGTAATGAAGACAAATTTGCAAAATTAACTCTAGCTTAAAGCATGCATCAACAAGTCATTGAAGTCAAATTGCACAAACTTTTGATTAAAAATTGATGATACACTTGCCTGCAAACTAGCCTTTATATATAAGTCATATTATAGTTACTGAATGGTATTAAAACAAGGAGATTTTTCATTATTATTATTGTATAGATGCATCGCTTGTATAAAGATCCCAAAGGAGAGAAGTGTGATACTTCGCAGATCAGGTCTACAGTTGAATTCGGAAAGAGTGGAGCATTCACAGTAGTGAGTGATAAAGAAAAGATTGACCGGTTGCAGAATGAAGTTATGGAGCTGAAATCACAACTAGAAGGAAGAAGGGTATGTACATGTATTTTTAACTAGTGCTGTAACAATACGGAATGTTTTTCAGGCTTTAAGTAGCACTTACGCAGAAAATGGAGACAGGAAGATATCAGTTTCATTCATCAAGACATCAATGGTATCTTTGCCTATTGTGGAGACAATTAACTAAAATGACACTATATGTATAAGTATATAAAATTGTCTTGATGTTTTTAAACTGTTTTTATTCAAACCCATAATTTTATTCAGGAATAATAATTTTATTATAAAGGTATCAATTTTGAAGTTGATTGCGCAATCAAAAAGGCAATGTTTGGCTGCATGGCATAACAATGGAAGATGTCATAATAATATTCTACCATTGCTATGTGCAGTCACATTAGAGAGACAAAATATAATAAATCCCATAATTGATAGTATGTCTATTAGTGATGATCATGAACTTGTGATCGTCATAAGTTCAGTCTAATGTAATTTGTCATAATTTAAGTGATAGTACTACAGATATTTTTTTGCTGCTATCACTGATTACTCACTTATGTAGATCACTATTTAATGTGATCAACTTAATGGAAGTACAAGCAAAAAAATTCATGGACTTGAATTCCATAGTAATTAGAAATATCACTTCAAACTTACTGATTAGTAGTCAGAGAGTCTAGACACACAAGACTAGTCAATTAGTACTCATTTAAGATGCGGAAAGCAGAAGGAAATAGCAGTTTGGGAAAGAGATATGTTTTGTGCGTTAATATGTAATTGCCGCAGTATAAAGGTGTACTTCATAAAATTGCATGCCATGCAAATACTCCAACTGATGGAGTGATGGTCTATATAAAGAGGAGAGTAGAGACAACTTACACATAGACAACTGAAGGAGCAGAGTCAGATTCTTTTAGGTCTATAACATCACTGCTATCATTTGAAAATGAAGAGGATCTTGCTTCTTGCTTTCTTTGCATTTTTGATCAGCAGCAGCTATTGTACTCCTGCTGGTAAGATTATATATTAAACAATTTCTTCAAATTTCAAAATTTTTTGCAGGTGATGATATAGATAATGAAGAAGCAGCTGATGCTGCAGAAAACAGTAAGAACATTTAGTATTTGATTGAGTATCATCTACAATGTTGCATTATAGGTAAATTCAAGGAAACCGATGACCTTGATACAGGTACTGCAAATAGATATTATCCTTGCAATAATTTTTATAACTTATAAAATACAGAATTGGCCACTAATACAGAAGCAGAGGCAACAGATGATAAAGGTATAGCCAACCAATGCAGTATTAAGCCCAACATACACTATGCAACATTTGTTGCGTGCAACACATTTTATACACAGGAGTCAATCGTACCATGATATTATGGAACGATTGCATTGTATAGCTGGACAGCAGAACATTGGCCTCAAGCTGGCTGATAAAGGAATTGTCATAACACTCACACCAGATTATGACTCCAGAGGCAGTGGAGTCGTATACACTCGCTGGGGGAAGTCAACTTGCAGAAGTGGAGCTGAGCTAGTCTATGCTGGATATGCTGGAGGTAGTTTCTACAATGAACATGGTGGAGGAGCTAACCTCTTGTGTATGCCAACCAGTGGTGTGGGACATCTTAGCCATCAAAACCCTGGGCACTATACTTTCATCTATGGATCAGAGTATCAATCGCACAACAAGATCTGGAGTAACCACGACTGGAATGTCCCTTGTGCCGTGTGTTATGTTCCTGATAAATCTACTAAACTGCAGTTGCCTGGTAGGATTACCTGTCCAGACTCATGGACTCAAGAGTACAGAGGTTACTTGATGACAGATCACAGAGGCCATCAGCATAATAAAGTCTTTGAATGCATCGATGAAGCTGGAGAGAAGATTCATGGCAGCAATCGCAACACAGATGGTGCACTGCTGTACTTTGTGATGCCAAAGTGTGACAGGGGAATGCCTTGTGGTCCTTACAATGGTAATATTGCTATAACCTGCTCCATCTGCACTCGCTAAAAGCCTCAATTCAACTATGGACTGTGGATATCGGACATCGGATAACAAACTTAGGACTTTTTTGATATTAGGACTTTTACTTTTTTTGATGTGTTGTCATTAATTCTGTTGTAGTTAGTTTTGTTTTTTTTTGGAAAAAAGTTTAGCAGCTCATTTAAAACAATTATTTAGATCCGATATGATATGCTGATACTTTGTATGCGGCTGCGACAAAATAGCATATTAAGCTCACATACAAAATTTAATATACATTTATAAAAGTGGCAATCAGGGCCACAGAAAAAAATTTAATGATAACAATTATAGTAATAATAATAATAATAATAATAATAACAATAATAATAATAATGCATACATTTATTCATGTATCCATGCACTCTAAGCTACATTACTTCATTGTGATCCATCAGTAGGATCAGGGACTTGTCTACATTCACGAACATTAGAGCCTGACAAAGAGGAGGAATGAGAAGAACTGGTTGATGTACAAGAATTAGTTTCATCTTCATGATCAGACTGATGTACTGGAGACAGCCTGACTCCATTATTAGCAGTAGCTTCAACAGGAACTTCTCTCATTGATACAATCATTAAACCAGCCATGCCTCTCCCTTCTCTCTCAAGAGCTACTCTATTCCTCTTATTGCCTTCCTCTATCTTCTTTAGTTCTGTCTCTAGCTCAGTATTTAAGAGGTACATCCTCTCTCTCTTCCGGCATAGATTATCTATGGTTCCATCATCCCAGTAACCGGTTCAGCAGAATACGAGGGACAGGGATCGGGTCGATAAAGTTCTCTTTGATGTCCCAGTAAATGTCTCTCATGCTCACTATCTTGAAACAAGAGTGGAGACAAGCATACCAGTAGATATTACGAGACAAGGGACTTGTGCAGCTGCTCGGTCGATGTAAGGTTTGTGAGAGAAGAAGAAGTAGAAGGCAATAGCGAATGCAAGCATCTCAATGCAAATGAGGAAATCCTATGAACAGAAGGAAATGAGTAGTAGATCTATAGTAGCCAGACTGAACACATAATTTGCATTTTTCAGTCAGTATATGTTACACCCTTTTGCATGTATGTCACATGGCTTACCTGCATGCTGACTGCAACATCCTTGAATCCATAATTATCTAATGCTTCCTCTGCTTAATGACATTAGCTTTTACTAAAAGAGCCGGCTATAATAACAGCTTGCCTAGTAATAAATAATAATAATACTAAATGATGAATAATAATGTAAATTTAGAAATTGAATGACCAATCAAAAATAAATAAATAGACTCTAGTAATGAATAAAAACAAATTTGCAATATTAACTCTAGCTTAAAGCATGTATCAACAAGTCATTGAAGTCAAATTGCACACACTTTTGATTTAAGTACACTTGCCTGCAAACTAGCCTTTATATACAAGTCATATTATAGTTACTGAATGGTATTAAAACAAGGAGATTTTTCATTATTATCTTCTATTATTATTGTATAGATGTATCGCTTGTATAAAGATCCCAAAGGAGAGAAGTGTGATACTTTGCAGATCACGTCTACTTGTTGAATTCGGAAAAAGTGGAGCATTTACAGTAGTGAGTGATAAAGAGAAGATTGACTGGTTGTAGAATGAAGTTATGGAGCTGAAATCAGAACTAGAAGGAAGAAGGGTATGTACATGCATTTTTAACTAGTGCTGTAACAATACGGAATGTTTTTTCAGGCTTCAAGTAGCATTTATGCTGAAAATGGAGACAGGAAAATATCAGTTTCATTCATTGAGACATCAATGGTATCTTTGCCTATTGTGGAGACGAATAACTGAAATGACACTATGTATAAGTATATAGTATTGTCTTGGTGTTTTTAAACTGTTTTTATTCAAACCCATAATTGTATTCAGGAATAATAATTTTATTATAAAAGGTATCAGTTTTGAAGTCAAATGCCTATTCAAAAAGGCAATGTTTTACTTCATGGCATAAATGGAAGATCTCATAAAAATATTTAACTATTGCTATGTGCAGTCACATCAGAGACTATATACACTATGAATATAATAAATCCCGGCCATGATTGATAGTATGTCTATTGGTGGTGATAATGAACTTGTGATCGTTGTAAGTCTAGTCTAATGTAATTTGTCACGATTTAAGTGATACTACTAATAGGATATTTCTTTGCTGCTATCATTGATTATTTGATAATTTAACTCACTTATGTAGATCAGTATTTTAATGTGATCATCTTAGTGGGAGTAGAGGCAAAAACATATAAAGAATTTGAATTCCATAGTAACTTGTTATATCATTTCAAAACTTATCCTCCCACACTGGACGAACTTAGTCAATTATCGTCTGGCACTCATCCATTAAAATGCGGAAAAGCAGAAGGAAATAGCAATTTGAGAAAGAGATATGTTTTGTGTGTTGATATGTAGATATCTCAGTATAAAAGTGTACTTGATGAAATTGCATGCCATAAAACTACTCCCACTGATTGAGTGATGGCCTTTAAAGGGGAGAGCAGAGGCAACTTATGCATAGACAATTAAAGGAACAGAGTCAGATTCTTTTAGGTCTATAACCATCACTGCTGTTATTTAAAAATGAAGATCTTGCTTGTTGCTTTCTTTGCATTTTTGATCAGCAGCAGCTATTGTACTCCTGCTGGTATGATCATGCATTAAACATTTTCTTCAATATAATTATTTCAATTTTTTGCAGGTGATGATACAGAAAATGAAGAATCAGTTGATGCTGCAGAAAACAGTAAGAACATTAAGTATTTGATTGAGTATCATCTACAATTTTGCATTATAGGTAAATTCAAAGAAACTGACAACCTTGATTCAGGTACTGCAAATAGATATTATCCTTGCAATAATTTTTAAAACTTATAAAATACAGAATTGGCCACTAATACAGAAGCAGAGGCAATAGATGATAAAGGTATAACCAACCAATGCAACATGATATTATGGAATGATTGCATTGTATAGCTGAACAGCAGAACATTGGCCTCAAACTCACTGATAAAGGAATTGTCATAACACTCACACCAGATTATGACTCCAGAGGCAGTGGAGTTGTATACACTCGCTGGGGAAAGACAACTTGCAGAAGTGGAGCTGAACTAGTCTATGCTGGATACACTGGAGGCACTGGACATGGTGAGCATGGAGGAGCAGCAAATATTGTGTGCATGCCAACCAGTGGTGTGGGACATCTCAGCCATCAAAACCCTGGACACTATACTTTCATGTATGGATCAGAGTATCAATCGCACAACAAGATCTGGAGTAACCACGACTGGAACGTCCCTTGTGCTGTGTGTTATGTTCCTGACAAATCCACTAAAATGCAGTTGCCTGGTAGGATCACCTGTCCAGACTCATGGACCCAGGAATACAGAGGTTACTTGATGGCAGAGCATAGAGGCCATGCTAGAAATGCAGTCTTTGAATGCATTGATGAAGCTGGAGAGAAGATTCATGGCAGCAATCGCAACACAGATGGTGCACTGCTGTACTTTGTGATGCCAAAGTGTAATGCGGGAATCCCTTGTGGTCCTTACAATGCTAATATTGCCATAACCTGCTCCATCTGCACTCGCTAAGAGCCTCAATTATGGACTGTGGATATCGGACATCGGACAACAAACTTAGGACTTTTTTGATATTAGGACTTTTACTTTTTTATATATTGTCATTAATTCTGTTGAAGTTAGTTTTTGTTTTTTTTTAGAAAAAAGTTTTTTAGCAGCTCATTTAAAGTAATTATTTAGATCAGATATGATAATGCTAATATGCGGCTGTGACAAAATGGTATAAGTTCACATACAAAATTTAATATACATTTATAAAAGTGGCAATCAGGGCCACAGAAAAATTACAATTATAGTAATAATAATAATATTAATAATAATAATAGTAATAATAATAATAATAATAATAATAATAATAATAATAATAATAATAATAATAATAATACATGTATCCATGCACTCTAAGCTACATTACTTCATTGTGATCCATCAGCAGGATCAGAGACTTGTCTACGCTCACGAACATTAGAGTCTGATGAAAAGGAGGAGTGAGAAGAGCTAGTTGATGTACAAGAATTAGTTTCATCTTCATGATCAGACTGATGTACTGGAGACAGCCTGATTCCATTATTAGGAGTAGCCTCTACAGGAACTTCTCTCATTGATACAATCATTAAGCTATCCATTCCTCTCCCTTCTCTCTCGAGGGCTGCTCTGTTTCTGTTATTGTCTTCCTCTTTCTTCTTTAGTTCTGTCTGTAGCTCAGTATTTAATAGAGGTACGTCCTCTCTTTCTTCCGGTCCCTCTCTTACCCGGTTCCATCGTCCCGGTAACCGATTCGGAATACGAGGGACTGGGATCGGGTCGACAAAGTTCTCTTTGATGTCCCCGTAAATGTCTCTCACGTCCACCATCTTGAAACAAGAATGGAGGCAAGGGACTTGCGCAGCCGCTCGGTCGATGTAAGGTTTGTGAGAGAAGAAGAAGTAGAAGGCAATAGCGAATGCAAGCATCTCAATGCAAATGAGGAAATCCTATGAACAGAATGAAACGAGTAGTATACTGTATACTATGAAATTTATGCGACAGAAAAATTTGTAGTTGATATGTTACACACGTTTGTATTACCTGCATACTGACTGCAACATCCTTGAATCCATACTTAGCTAATGCTTCACTCTGCTTAATGACATTAGCTTTTACTAAAATAGCTATAATAACAGCTTGCCTAATAATAATAATAATAAATAATAAGTTTGGTTTTTTTGTCTCTATCACTTACCAAAACGTAAGGACAATGATCAATTTTATCGCCGTGAACTTCAGTAGAGGATTCAAAGGTTTCAGTAAATCCCGGGTTCCCTTATAGAAATAAGCTAAACTGTATAGCGCCAGCTGTGAATAAAAACCAGTCAAACCAGTTTCAAACACGTTAGACTATAACTTACTCCTTGACTGATGGCATTCATTACTGATATGTATACGTACGAACCATCAGGTTTTATTTTGCCTTCATCATAAACACCAGCCAACTGAGTAATCCTAATGTACATAATGTACTTCTAAAACTAAACTGAATGTGTATACATGTGTGTGTGTGTGTGTGTGTGTGTATACATGTGTGTGTGTGTGTGTGTGTGTATACATGTGTGTGTGTGTGTGTGTGTATACATGTGTGTGTGTGTGTGTGTGTGTGCATGTGTGTGTGTGTGTGCGTGTGTGCGTGTGTGTGTGTGTGTGTGTATCACTAACAAAGCAATAACTGTTAGAATTGGACGAAGTATAGCATACTGAAGAACAGCCACCTTATTCCATCTTATGAACCGTCTGGAAAAATAACAAAAAAATAATATAAAATCGGCATACGTTGAATCAAAATTACTTTACTTTAATACAACACATTTCATTATATCACATATAATATTGTACCTTCCTCCAGGCCATGGCTTGCAGCAGCAGCAAGGGATCAGGTGCTTCACTGGCGGACGTGGTTCCATCACTTCTGTCAAATCATACTCACTCTCCATGAAATTTAGAAGATAAACAAGAAAATTGTAGAGAGCGTAAGATTCGTAACATTCTCTAACAATTGACCAATGAATAGCGAAATCAGGAAATCTGAGACCTAACCACTGGGAGAGAGAGAGAGAGAGAGAGAGAAAGATATGAAAACAGAAAAAGATATTTTGTTAATCAATCAAAAATGTCAAACCATTATGCTGTTTGTAAATGGTTTAGTTCTATCTATTACTATTATTTTTAAAATGATCGCGTGAAGTATTTATAAACAGAAAGAGAAAGTCACAATACACAAAAGGGCAAAATAAAGATTATTTTTGTAAATATTTCAACTAATCTAAACCATACAGAATCCACACGCACTGTGTCTCTAAATGTATAAGAAATACACATTAATTTAAATAAGCAATAATTTAAATGTATATATAATAAGTTAAAATACACACTAATAATGTTTGAAACTCACACTGTCGATTGAATACACAGGCACCATCCATATCACCCTCACTATGTAAGCTTGCAAATGAGGCTGTGTATAATTGTAAAGATGCTGGAGAGAGAGAGTACATTAAAATTGTGATAAAATACAAAAAAAGAGAGAGTACAGCAAATTGCACTGACCTTACAAACCGATTCATAAACTAATCTATAAACTTCAAAAAGGGCTGTCTAATAAATTGAGTTGTGTCTTGGATTATGAGGTCACATTAAACAAACAGCCCACCTATACAACTGCTAGTTTGCAAGGTCTATGCAAATAGCTGTACCTCATGCTTTTACTGCTAAGATCAAATATTATATACTTGTAAGTATGTACTATCCCTACAGTAAGTGATTATAGAGGAGCTAAATTTTGGCAGGGTGTTAAATTTATAGTAGTTGGTGGTTTTTTAATTTGAAGAATTTATGGTCGCGTCATGTGGGATACAGCATGTGTATTATCAAAACAACAGGTCTGATTTTGGCTAAATCATCAATTTCTATCCTCTCCAAAATAACCTACTACTTCAAATAATTGATTACATGTATATATGTACATAAAATTTAAATAGGTTGCCCCATAAGTTAACCTGTAACAAATTGGCCAGGAAGATAGGGATGGTAAGGAGAGTGAAAAGACCGCCAATAAACCAGGCACTAAAGGTAGCCTCGGCATCGACAGCATACAGTCCGTATATCATCAGTGGCAGCACCACCAACAGGACTATACAGTAGGTAATGACGACCACTACGGTAAGCCAGGTCCTCCAATGGGACCAGCAGGACCAGCGAGAGCAACTGCACCCCATCAGGTAGCGGGTAAACTTTAGCTTGACCCCTCTCATCCTCTTATTCTCGCTTATTCTCTTCCAAAAGACTATCCAAAAGTCTCCTAATGTCCTATTTTAAGACAAGTAAGTCTTGTCTATAAAAACATGAAACAGTCAGAATTATTAAAAATTCATTAACTAGGTGTGGTCAATTAAAAATGGGTGGTGTTAATGTTTCTATAGAAACAGGAGGTGTGGTCTAGTAAAAAATAATAAACAATGGCGGTAAGTAGCCTATTCTTTTTGCCTACTTCTTTCTCTTCTGTTATAGGCTGGTGGAGGATCAGTAGTGAGCCCCAAGCCTCCAGAGGAGACTGATAATGTGAGGGTTGCCGTCAGATCCAGACCACTCAGCCAGTCAGAGAGAAACAACAATCACCAGTCGATAGTAACCGTGGATCAAACCAGAGGAGAAATAACCAGTGAGGGACTGAGGAGTATTATAATGGCATGGATGTAATGGAAAATTTACATGTAAAATATTACACAGCAGGGGATTTTAAATTTTTGCGTGAATTTTAATTTTGGGGTTTTTATGTAAATTTTTGAGGCCACAATATCAAATTTTGTACAAGAACTTTTGCAAAAATATATGAATGTACCTAGTACCTTACAAGTTATTGTTCTTTAGTTGTCTTGCCTGATCCTAAGGGAATGAGAGAACCAAAGAAAACCTTCACATTTGATAGCGTCTTTGGAGCAGATACCACTCAAGCTGATGTGTATAATGAAACTGCTAGACCAATAGTGGACGCTGTCCTTGAAGGATATAATGGTAACAGACACACACAGAAGGATATATGTAGACGTACATATTAATCACATGCAATTGTAGCTAGGGATTTTATTAAGTATTACATTAGAAGTGTTAAGGGCAAAGCCAAATCCTTGATGAGGAATCATTTTCATTGATACATGTACTAAGAATCAACGGGATCTCTGAAAGGGAATAAATTGTTACTAAAATTACATGTACATGTAATATACTTACAAAACATACTTTGATTTTGGAGCATGCTTACTTTTTTATCATCTCCCTGTCTTCCTTCCCCCTCTTTCTTTTTCCCTCCCTCTCTCTCTTTCCCTCTCTCTCTTTATCCTTTATACATGTACATGTATAATGTGTAGGTACAATATTTGCATATGGTCAGACAGGAACTGGTAAGACGTACACAATGGCTGGCGAGAACAATCCTGAGACCAGAGGAATCATTCCAAACTCTTTTGCTCACATATTCGGAAGAATACACAAATGTGAAGGAGAGACGAAGTGAGTATATAATGGCTCCATGTATTGTACACAAACCATGGGCTATAGTACAGGGAACTTTTCAGATTTTGGCCCATTTTTTCAAATAGCCGTAACTCAAAAAATTGAAGTCGGAATTGGCTCAAACTTTCTACATAGCATAAGGACATCAATATGTATCAGAAAATGTAATAAAAATTGGAGGTTATTCCGGAGCCATTTTTCGGAAAAAACCATGGGCTATAGTACAGGGAACTTTTCAGATTTTGGCCCATTTCTTCAAATGTCCGTAACTTGAAAAATTGAAGTCGGAATTGACTCAAACTTTCTACACAGCATAAGTACATCAATATGTATCAGAAAATGTGATTTGCAAGTTTATCTCCTGTTGTTCCATTTTTAGATTCCTGGTGAGAGTCTCTTACCTTGAGATATACAACGAGGAAGTCCGTGATCTTCTCAACAAGAAATCCAAGGAAGCACTCAAGATCAGAGAGAGGCCGGATGTAGGCGTGTATGTTAAGGATCTGCTGTCATTTGTAGTGAAAGACACAGAAGAGATGGAGAAATTGATGAGCATTGGAAATAAAAATAGTAAGGAAGAGAGAGAGAGAGAGAGAGAGAGAGAGAGAGAGAGAGAGAGAGAGAGAGAGAGAGAGAGAGAGAGAGAGAGAGAGAGAGTAATGAACAATATACTGAACCTATTTTTGTTGTATAAGTACATGCACATACATGTATTTAGATTACTTAAATCCTAAGTACACGTATATCTTTTCTAAAACTTGTTATTTTCTCAATTATTTTTTATCTATTTATTTTATTTTTAGGAGCATTTGGTGCCACGGATATGAATGAGAGATCTTCAAGATCCCACACAATATTCAGTATAACAGTGGAACAGAGTCAGATGGGACCTGATAAGAAAGAGCACGTGAGAATGGGAAAACTTCATCTCGTTGATCTAGCAGTAAGATATTCATACTTTATACAACCATACGTACATGTACATGTATGTGTACAAAGTTACAGTTACAAAGTCTCTTTGACAAAACAAAATTTAATACTCATGCATGTATGTACATGTACATGCAGCATGCAGTTACATACATGCATCAGTAACTTCATCTCTGTTTATTTGATTCTCAAAGGGTTCAGAGCGTCTCTCAAAGACAGGTGCTACTGGTGTCCGTAAAGATGAAGCGGCCAGTATCAACCGATCCCTCACTAACCTCGGTATTGTGATATCGGCTCTGGTTGATGATAAAAGCACTCACATACCATACAGGAACAGTAAACTGACCAGGCTCCTTCAAGACTCACTGGGGGGCAACTCAAAAACTGTAATGGTAAGCTACAAATAATATAATGTGTATATATACATGTGCATGTATTTTTATTATAATGCTGTATACATGTATGTATGATGGATTTATTGGTTAAGGGGACATTTTGTAAATTTGACTGTTTGATTTCATCACCTCTTACCAATAGCTTGAGGATATTAACTATTGGCAGGTTTAAATTTACATGTACATATACAGATCTCCAAGTTAAAAGTATGCATGTAAATTCTTTGCTAAAATTTCCCTCAAGGAGAAAGAGAGTGAGTTACATTTAACTTACTCTTTCTAAGTTTCTACTACAGCCATTGATTCATTATTCCATCATACAGATAGCTAACATTGGGCCTGCTGATTACAACAGTGATGAAACCCTCAGTACCCTCCGATACGCTGACACTGCTAAGAGAATTAAGAACAAGGCCAGGATCAACGAGGATCCAAAGGATGCCATGTTGAGAGAGTTCCAGAAAGAAATTGAGAAATTGAAGAAGATGCTGGCTGAGGAAGAGAGAGAGAAAGAGGAGGAGGAGGGAGAGGAGGGGGAGGAGGGTAGTATCAGAAGAGGAAGTATAAAGAATAAGAGAAAGAAGAAACAAGATGGTAAAGAAATGGAGAGAGGACACATGTACTGTACATGTTTTTTATGAAGTTCAAACTGAGTCTGATCAAATTTATATTTTTTCTAAATTTAAAATCTATGGTATTATTGTTATTTTTCGTTTTTTTTTTTGCTTATAGAGTTATCGACTTCAATGTCTCCGAGAGAAATGGCTGAACTGAAGAAACAAATTGAAGAAGAAAGAAAGAAACTTCTCACTGGGAAAGACGTCGCTAAGGAAGAAAAGGAAAAGATGGAACAAGAACTAGAAAAGAAAGAAGAGGAACTGGCCAAAGCCCAGTAAGTACAGTACATGTACATGTAATCTGTGCTTTATGAGACTCCTAATTTACATGTACATGTATGTTTTATGGGTAAAATTAATGTATATGCATGTAGATATTATTTCTGTTTTCTTTGTCACTTTATCATTTAGAGAGGAACAGGCTGAGCTTCAAAAGAGATTGTCTGATTTAGAATCAAAAGTTATAGTGGGAGGTGTCAATTTGGTATGCTAATATTTGATGTACACATACATGCATATGCAGTGTTCATGTACATGTACTTATAAATGTATTCATATCTAACTTGTTTATTTCTTTGTGTATGTGTACAGCTTGAACAGACTGAGAAACAAGAGAAACTGTTGGAAAAGTCGAGAAAAGATTTAGAGAAAAGGAAGAAGAAAGAATCCATCTTAAAAGAACAACTTAAGCAGAAAGAGGTCAGTCTGAAGGAATGTATATAATGTACATGTACATGTATATATATAATGACTCTTTATTTAGGTTGAGAGACAGGATTATCAGGTCAAGATAGCAAACCTGCAAGAGACAAGGGACGTCATAACACACGAATTAAAGGACACTTGGAAGCAACTGCAATCAATGAAAGATGAAGTGAGTTCATCTACTACACTTACTACACCATGCAGAGCCCATCTACTATTGTACTCTTATAATGTACCTTATTCCTCTCTCAGTTGATAGCAGTCCAGGAGGAGTATCAAAGAGAGAAGGAGTATCTTTTGCAAGATATTAGGGACCTTGATAAACAAGTGGAGCTACAGGCACTGATAATGAATTACTTCATACCGCAAGAGTTCCAGGATCTCATTGAACAGCATGTACAATGGGATGAGGAGGAACAAGAATGGCACCTGGTAAGATATTGAATTGATGATACATGACCATATACATGTATGTAGAAGTTTGAGTTGATTCCAATTAAAATTGGATTTTTTACAGATTTTTAAGTTGCTCAAAAATTGGGCCAATTTACATATAATATTTATTCCATTTATTTTTTCACTGATTACAGGATGGTATAGCATATGCTGGTAATAGCATACAAAGAGAGCCAGCCCCTGTTCCTCAGCGTCCACCGGTCCAGTATGACACATTATCATGTTATTTATCATACAATACAGAGAGGGACTTCATGTTCATGACACCTGATGGACTTATAGCTGCTCCAACTGTAAAGAGCACCAGATCAAAGATTGGAAAGAATAAGTCTGTCACACCTTCTTCTTCAAGCAAATCAAAGTACAGTATTCATTATTAGCGAACCTACTTTGATGTTTTGAGGAAATAGCATGTATAAGAGAGCTCAAAAGTAACTGGTAATTTAAAAGGAAAATTTTGGTGAATTTGACATTTCATAGCCTGAACCATTTATGTGCATATGCTCAATGACACATGGCCACAAATTGGCCAATTAAAACCCACCAATTACCAAAAATTTGAATAACCCGCCACAATTTTTCACCTCTAAATTGTCAGCTATGGTTTTGATCAGGAGTCCATAACAGGAGTCATTTTGTTTTTTTAGGAACAAATCATCAGACACAAGTGTTGTATCAAGTGAGAGTCAGTATCCAACTTCAAGAGGACTCATATCAAGACAAAAACACTTTGCATGACACACAGAGCAAACAATGCAATTAAAAAATAAATATCTTATAGAAAAGAAGATTCTTTATAAGTCATTGATTTGTCACTCTTTGTAACTTCTCCCTGCAAAAACTGTTAGTAAAAAGAGCATTCTTTACACATTATACATACCTAAAATCCTCACAATGAATCCATTCTTCCTTAAGAACAGACATGTCCATACTAACTAGCTGTCCAACTATACCGTCCCAGTCAACAAGCACACGTGTCTCCTTCACTTTTTTGCACAAATCAGTCACCTGCTGCAATAATAGTCTTACTGAAGGTAACAGGATTTGAAGAATCAGGTTCTCAAGTCTCATTTCAGTGTTTGTTTTTCCGGTTAGTTTGTCACCAAGGACGTGTATCCATTCTGTTGTTCTAGTCATTTCTTCTTTCGTTTGGTGCTTTGGTTGCTGTAACTGCAACATGTAGCTAAGTGGAGTCTCATTGGTGTCGGATTGATGTAGCTCTTCTAGTGATAGTAGAAGTGCTTGTATTGAGAATATAAGCTCTTGGAATTCTGTGGCATTTCTTTTCAAATCTGCAGCAATGATGGTAGCTCCTTTGTATGCGTTGGATTCACCTATTTCTTCTGACTGAGCCTTACTTAATATGTTATCTAACATGCATGATTGTTTAATATACATCACAGTTAATAAATGCATTTTACTTACTCAGTTCCTGTAGTTGATACTGAGTCCTGTGTATAGTAGCTTCTAATTCCTGAGTCTCTTCATTCAGTATCATCATATCTTCAACAATATCTCCACTGGGTTCACCGTCTTCATTGAATTCAGCGTCAATACTCTCTTGAGTCTTCTCTAAAGTTCCCAAAGATTTCTGACTGCTCAACTCTTCACTCTTGCAAAGAATGAGGGCGCGTTTTTCCTTTATTTCTTCTTGTTTTTCCTTTTATCAGTTCATCAGTGTGTGTCAGTGTTTTTCATGCTTACTTTAAGTTTAGTTTTTTCTTCTTTTATAAATGATTGGAGCTCTTTCAATTGCTCTTGCTCTCTCAGCCCCCTGGGGGAGTCCCACATTGTTCTCTGTGTATTGTGACTAAGATAAAAAATATTTATTCTTAACTATAAAAGCAATTTTTCAATTCTTAAAAATATGCATAGTATACCATCTCATTCAAGTATCACTAGATCTATATGCTACAACAAGGCCTACATGAATTACCAATCAATCATTTACTTACTCTACATAGTAAGTGTCACCATATTGATCTACAAACTTCTCCCAGCCAGGAGGCAGAGCTTCCCAGTTGTAGTCATCGAGAGGAAGAGGGGAAAGGGAACGGGGATCAACCCATGTTGAGGTTTTTGTGTAATGACTGCAAGAAAGAGAATTAATTAGAATGTAGAGAGCATCCATAGTAAAATGATGGTGATATTTCATTGACAAAATTGTATATCATTATGTTATAGAGAAACTTAATTGGAGCTAAGTCATGCATTTATAAGAGCAGATCTAGGAAGGGCATGCGGTAATTAAAAATTAAAAAAATTGTCCTACTTTTCAAAGTATGGCCTATCCGTTTTAAAGTCCACTTTCCTTTCCCATCCTTTTGGAAGTGGAGCTGGGTCATCATCAGTTGCTTCAGTAGAATCAACATCTTCCTTTATGCTAGAGACTAATGAGGAAAATGGTACCTGAGGGTGTGAAGAGAAAGTGTCTTGCAGTACTGGGTTCGATTTTATATGAAGAATAACTGAGGAACCCTTTACACTCCTGAGATAGGTAACAGCTTCTTTATGGCTGATACCTTGAAGGCTATCAAATATTTATTAGAATTTAAAATTGATGTGGTTTTTAACTGAAGTGTATTACCTGATGCCATTAACGGAAAGTATTTCATCTCCAGGACGAATAGAAAGTGCTAAAAACAGTATAAAAACAAATTCAACATGCTCATTTATTATGCTTATTATAATTTGCAAGCCGCACAAAACTGACGCCAGCATTATGATGACCAAATTAATTATTACTTGACGTCATGTATGCAATATTCAACATTACATACTCATGCATGCAACAAACAAGAGAACACAATAGTAGTCTATATTATTACCAGCTGGTCCATTTTTCTCTACACTTGACACAACAATGGGAATCCCATGTTCACAGCCTCCTTTCACACTAAACCCTAATGACTGATAGTCACCTGCACCCCCAGCTTTCTTCCTCTGCAGTCTTACGCTGCGTGAGCCTCTAGCACTCTCCATTATTACTTTTACATGGATTTCTTTCTATCAGAAATACATGTAAATGTAATAAAATTTTCTGTTCTTTCTTGGGCTCTGCAGGTTTGGGGGCGTGACAGGTTTGGTGGGAGTTTTCGCGGGAAATATGGTGGGTGGAGTCGAATACAAACAAAACAAAGATGGCCTCAGCTTCATCTTATTCTTTATCTTCTGGCAGAACTGGTGATCTTAAGAACAACATGATAAAGTTATTGAGGGAACTCGAACGTATGAAACTCTCAGTTGAGCCTAACATCAAAAGGTGAACAATTTTGCATGTAATAAAAATAAATAAAGACTTTAATTTTTAATAATTATAATAATAATTGTATTGTTTCTTCCTCTGTAGTCTATCTCAAGGTGTCCCTTCTGCTTTCCTTCCTCTTCTTCATGCAGCACTGATGGATTATTCACTACCTCTGGCCAAGCACATTGCATCAATGGAGATTGACCTGTACAGCAAAAATGACCTTAAATTTGTAGATGGACTTTATAAGGTATGTGCATTGATAAAACATGCAAGTTTCTGAAAAGTTCCCTGTACTATAGCCCATGGTTTTTCTGAAAAATGGCTCCGAAATGATCCCCAATTTTTATTACATTTTCTGATACATATTGCTGTACTTATGCTCTGTAGAAATTTTGAGTCGATTCCGACTTCAATTTTTCAAGTTACAGCCATTTTAAAAAATGGGCCAGAATCTGAAAAGTTCCCCGTACTATAGCCCATGGTTTTTTCCGAAAAATGGCTCCAAAATGACCCCCAATTTTTATTACATTTTCTGATACATATTGATGTACTTATGCTATGTAGAAAGTTTCAGCTGATTCTGGCTTCAATTTTTTGAGTTATGGCCATTTTAAAAAATGGGCCAAAATCAGAAAATGGCTCCGAACTGACCTCAAATTTTTATGGCATTTTTAATTCAGGTTATGAGAGATGTCTTTGAGTATCGGCCTCAATTGTCACGTGATAAATTCCTCTCCGATGGGTTTGCCGAAAGGAAGATCATCCTCTCCTGTGACGTGCTCCATCATTGCCAAAGAATGCACTTAAAGCTCACTGGAACCAGTAAAAACCCCAGACCCCTCACAAGGGGTCCTAGGAATAAGCTAATTACCAGTACTAGCGTCCATACATTATCTGATTCGGCCGGTATTGGAAACTATTGGCAAGAAAAACAATCAAGCCTAGTGACATTAAGCCGGAGGGAAGACTACATTCCACCCTCACCACCTCAAACTCCATCTCTCTCACCCTCTATTGGACTCCAGCTGCTAACTGACCCTTCTCTTGACATAACTCCACTTCAAACGCCTTTAAAATATCAACCATTAGCTCCTCTGGCTGCTAGAAAAGAAGAGACACAGCCCAGAGAAGAGTCAGACATAACTGGCCCTGTGAAGGAGAAGGAGCAAGAGCTACAGCTTAGAGGAAGTGTCCAACCAAACCTTATCACTAGTACTAGCAGTAACGAAGAAGCTCCACTTCCAGTGATTATAAAGGAAGGTCCTCAGCTAATGGAGACACCTCTTACTGGATGTGAGCCACTGGACAAGGAGAATGTAATACCACAATATAACTGTGGATCTGAAAAAAGAACTAAGATATATAAAGATAGGCCACTAATGGAGTCTAATGTAGATATTTCAAGTATTCAATTTTGTGTCAGTAATTATTATTATTTGTTCTACAGGTGAGCACAACTCTAGGAGTGGTGCCTTGCTAAATGAGAGCTTACCAAAGTCAATGTCTACAGCATCTGTTGATGTAAATGTATGTGGTTTAATTGTACATGCATGACTGTTCTTGTATTGCAATGAATGAGAAATAATGTGAACTTTAACAATCCTTGTACTATTATTGTATTGCAATCTATGAAATTTAACAATCCTTGTACTATTATTGTATTGCAATGAATGAGAAATGTATACACTTTATGAACTTTGTAACAATCCTTTTTTTAGCTCTGTCTCTCTCTCATTTCTATAGCTAATGTTAGATAAGATGACTCATTTGTCTGAGACTGTTCATACTCTCAGTGCTAGATTAGTCCTACTTGAAACACAGCTTAAAATTAAAGACACAAAAACTACATCAGGTTAGCAGTATAGGTTATTATTGTGTCTCAAATTCTCTTTAGTTTGTCATATTGGTACCCAAACTGAAGATCAACACCATCCCATCCTGTCACAAGAAACAGAGACACTGCTGGACCCCACCCTGTCACCAGTATCAACCCCAACTCTCTCTCCTTCTCCTACCAACTTTACAAGTTCTCATAGCTCAAGCAGACTTCTACCTGTTGCTGCTACAAGTCCACACAGTACAAGTGACTCATTATTAGCAACTGCTCCACAAACTCCTGAGGATACAAGGCAACTCATTCAAAGCTTGAGGGCTAGAGCACGCTCTACGAAAGAACTGCTGCACAAAACAGGCCATGCAGCTTCTCATGATGATAGTATATAGACCTTTACATGAAATCATTTTAAAACAGAATTATATACAACTCTATTAGTATCTGTATCTGCAAGTATAGATTTAATAATAATAAATAATGCAAGAAACAAATGAAGTCTATTTGTGTGAGGAGTCAGAGACAAGTTGTAGTTTTTAAAAGTTAAAATTTGAAAATACAAAGGAGGATGAGTGTGAATGAAATGACAAGGCATATGGAATTGCTCTAATTAGTACAGAATGTAGGAAAGTAGTAGGAAAGAGAAAATGACATCTAGGTGTGTACACACACATCATGGGCATTCCTGTATGAATGGGAGTTACCCTCATCACATGATATATGGTAGGAACAACTGAATGAGATGATAATACAAAACAAAAAAGACAGAATGAGATATATCAAAAAAGCGAGGAACAGCAAGACAATCTT
>NW_003546607.1:73300-83504 GCF_000090795.2 Amphimedon queenslandica | reverse complement strand
ACCCTCATCACATGATATGTAGGAACAACCAAATGAGATGATAATACAAAACATTAAAAGACGGAATGAGATATATCAAAAAACGAGGAACAGCAAGTCAAACTTTTACTTCAGTGACTTTGAAAAGATATAAAGGAGAAGACAGAGTCATGTGTTTATTTTCATGTGGTGTTGGAGCAACAAGTAAGCTGCTCTATTACTTAACTTGATGACCTTTTACACCTTTGTATAATAGCCATTGGGATTGCATTGGTGATCTGCAGTTATGTTCTCCCCATCAGGTCATTCATCAGGACTGATATAGACATTGAAAATGTAAGAAATGATATTGAAATAAAATGTATATATATTTCTTGTTACATATAGATCATGTTCTTGGCTGGTATTGTACTCATTATTGGCCTAGATTCTTTTCGTAAGTCACTAGTAGGGACAGCTCTGTTTTTTGGAGGATTATTGCTAGCATACTTCTACATGTATCAAGTGTATGCTTTCTATATTGGTGGTCTGGTCATAGCAGCTATTGGACTTTATCTATTATTAAAGTAATGTAGATTCCAATTTGGCTATTAATGAACATTGTACATAACTTGCTATAGATCATGTAATTATAATGGCTCTCTCTCTCTTTATAATTATAGAGCTAGAAATCCCTGGATAGTGGGCACCATTAAATGGTCACTTGGTTTTTGAAAATTTGTTCAAGTTAACATTAGAAGTTTTAGGCATTATTTTACATTTTAATAATTATGACAAGTTTTGAAAAACTTTTATTTGAAATAATTTTAGAATTTTAGGTTCAAAAATACAAATCAGCAACAATGATATAGCCAAGCTGCGACATAATGTCCTTTACAAATGCTTCTCTGTAGAATCAAGAAACATAATATCCTCCTTGATGCAATAAAACAAATTTTGGTCTCAAAAAATATAATCAAACTGCTACAAGTTCACACTGTACAAGAAACAAACAAGTGGGGTCTGGAGGCAGAAACAAGTTGTAGTTTTTAAAAGTAACATAAAAAGGATGAGAGTGAATGACATGACAAAAGGAAAAGATAGAGGTGCAAGCACTGCAGTAATGGGAATTGCCCTGATGAGGGAAAGTAGTAGGAAAGAGAAATATGAGATCTAGGGCATCATTGTATGAATGGGAGTTACCCTCATCAGATGATATGTAGGAAAACTGAATGAGAGGATTATAATACAAAACGAGAACTGAGATGCAATCAGATATAGCAGAAAACGGGGGAACAGTAACAGAAGACAAACTTTTATTTCAGCCTTTTAGTGACTTTGAAAAGACAGAGAAAAATAATACAGAGCCATGTGTGAAAGTAAGCTGTTCTATTACTTTTGCTTAACTTGATGACCTTTTATACTTTCTATAGTCCTTATTGGGATTGTATTGGTGATCTGCAGTTATGTTTTTCCAATCAGGTCATACATCAAAACTGATATAGACATTGAAAATGTAAGGAATATTATTAAAATAAAATGCATATCATTCTATTTCTTGTTGCACATAGATGATGTTCTTTGCTGGTATCGTACTCATTATTGGTATTGGCTGTTTTCGTAAATCACTGGAAGGGACAGTTCTGTTTATTGGAGGAATATATATTGCTAGCATACTTCTACATGTATGAAGTGCATGCTTTGTATATTGGTGGTCTGATCTTAGCAGTTATTGGACTTTATCTAATATTAAAGTAAAGTAGATACCAATTTTAAAAGCTACATTGTACATAGCGGTTTTGTCATTTCAATAATCTTGATATAAAATTTTGAAACATTTTTATTTGAAAGAACTTTCAGAATTTTAAGCTACAAAAACACAATATTAACAGCCACAATGATAGCCAAAACAAATGTATAAATAAACAAATGTATGAACTTTATGAACTTTGTAACAATCCTTGTACTTTAATGACTGACTAGCTCTGTCTCTCTCTCATTTCTATAGCTAATGTTAGATAAGATGACTCATTTGTCTGAGACTGTTCATACACTCAGTGCTAGATTAGTACTGCTTGAAATACAGCTTAAAATTAAAGACACAAAAACTACATCAGGTTAGCAGTATAGGTTATTATTGTGTCTCAAATTCTCTTTAGTTTGTCATATTGGTACCCAAACTGAAGATCAATTACTACAGTCCATCCTGTCACAAGAAACAGAGACACTGCTGGACCCCACCCTGTCACCAGTATCAACCCCAACTCTCTCTCCTTCTCCTACCAACTTTACAAGTTCTCATAGTTCAAGCAGACTTCTACCCATTGCTGCTACAAGTCCACACAGTACAAGTGGCTCATTATTAGCGACTGCTCCACAGACTCCTGAGGATACAAGACAACTCATTCAAAGCTTGAGGGCTAGAGCACGCTCTACGAAAGAACTGTTGCACAAAACAGGCCATGCAGCCTCTCATGATGATAGTATATAGACCTTTACATGAAATCATTTTAAAACAGAATTATATATACAACTCTATTAGTATCTGTATCTGCAAGTATAGATTTAATAATAATAAATAATGCAAGAAACAAATGAAGTCCATTTGTGTGAGGAGTCAGAAACAAGTAGTTTTTAAAGTTAAAATCTAAAAAATACAAAGGAGGATGAGAGTGAATGAAACAACAAGGAAAAGACATGTGCATGCAGTATGAAATTGCTATAAATTGTACAGAATGTAGGAAAGTAGTAGGAAAGAGAAATATGACATCTAGGTGTGTACACACATTATGGGCATTCCTGTATAAGTGGGAGTTACCCTCATCACATGATATATGGTAGGAACAACTAAATGAGACGATAATACAAAACAAAAAAGACGGAATGAGATATATCAAAAAACGAGGAACAGCAAGACAATCTTTTACTTCAGTGACTTTGAAAAGATACAAAGGAGAAGACAGAATCATGTGGTTATTCTCATTTGGTGCTGGAACAACAAGTAAGCTGCTCTATTACTTAACTTGATGACCTTTTACACTTTTGTATAATAGCCATTGGGATTGCATTGGTGATCTGCAGTTATGTTCTCCCCATCAGGTCATTCATCAGGACTGATATAGACATTGAAAATGTAAGAAATGATATTGAAATAAAATGTATATTCTTGTTGCACATAGATCATGTTCTTGGCTGGTATCATACTCATTATTGGCCTAGATTCTTTTCGTAAGTCACTGGAAGGAACAGCTCTGTTTTTTGGAGGATTATTGCTAGCATACTTCTGCATGTATCAAGTGCATGCTTTGTATATTGGTGGTCTGGCCATAGCAGTTATTGGACTTTATCTAATATTAAAGTAATGTAGATACCAATTTTAAATAGATATTAATGTACATTGTACAAAGCTTGAGCTATAATCATGTAGTTATAATCTTCTCTCTCTTTATAACTTAGGGTTAGCAATCCATGGATAGTGAGTATCATTAAACAGTTATTGAACATTCCTTCAATTAAACATTAGAAGTTTCAGGCATTATTTTTCATTTTAATAATTATGATAAGTTTTGAAACATCTTTATTTGAAAGAACTTTCAGAATTTAAACTGCAAAAACAATATTAACAGCCATAATGATAGCCCAACTGCCATCCAATGTCCTTTACAAATGTTTCTCTGGATCCCATACTTTCATCCATAAGTCATACTAATACCCTCCTCCAAGCATTCAAAAACAAATTTTGGTTTCAAAAAATATTTGTTCTAAATAATTATAAATCAAATATATTATTAATGTTATAATTAATTACTATTTACACATACAGTGAAGCAGTCAGTGATTTGCGAGCAAAGTTTCACATACAATATCGTAAAATTAGGACAGGAAAGTAATTAGAAATAATAATAATAATAATAGTAATAATAATAATAATAATAATAATAATAATAATAATAATAGTAAACGTAATGTGAATTAGGGACAGTCAGTTTTATTGTGTGTAAGGAGATAAATAGTAATAAATAATAATTAACAGTATCAGCAAGTAATTATAAGACGCATAGCAATAATAGTAACGATAATAATAATAATAATAATAATAATAATATATTTACAAAATATCACAAGTTTAATAGCCAGACTTGAGTGAATGGGCACACGGTCAAAGAGAAAAGGATTTCAGAAAAAGGAGAAACTGCAACTTCAATTATTACCATTTAAGATAATAATCAGTGGAAGGTAAAAGCTATAGGAGAAGTGATAAAGACAGAAGCAACACATTTCCCTAGTTAGAGACAATGAGACGAAGCATTAGTATTAGATAGAAAGCCAAGAAAGAATTGATATAAGAGAGACTCAGGAGAGAAAGAGATGGGTTTACTGCTGTCTGCCAAGTTTCTGAAAAAAAAGAACAAAAAGATTTTAGTTAGTTAAATGTAGTACTGAATCACAACTTAAGCCCAACATACACTATTGCAAACAACTTGTTGCATGCAACACAGTTTATACAGGAGTCAATGGAGGCTTGAAACATGTTGCATGAAATAGAACTATTTCCTATTTCAAGCAGTAATGTTGCAAGCTCCATTGGGTCCTGTATAAACTGTCTTGCATGCAACAAAATGCTGCATAGTGTACTGTAAAAGTTACATGTACATAGTTTGAGGAACACCAAAATGTCTTTGCTGCAATAATTATAGACAAAGGCTTACCAGATTTTTGTCAGCAGCAGTTCGAAAATCATCAATCGTCTTAAAATTGGATAAAATGTCACTAAGCTCCGAAGATATCGATATTACATGGTTTCCCTGCAAAATTGAGAAGAAACAATAAAATAGAAAATTCTTATATCATAATACTTTATAATAATTAAGGAAGGCCCAGAATTTCTCTAAGCCGTAAAGATGATTGCTGCGGAAATCGGTGATGGTGTCTTTCTCAAAATCGTCAAAAACTTCTTGTCTGTACTTGATCTCAAGCCCGTAACTGTAGAATCTGAACAGACACTCTAAGCCATACCTAATGTACAAGCATAATGAAAATAAAAAATAAAGTGGATATGATGATTTAATTCAACCTGTATCCTGCCTGAGCGTCTTCGTGGGCAAGAGATCTGAATTCGTCAAACATTTTCCTTTTGAAATAAAAAATAAAATTAATAAATAAATAAAATAATTTTAAAAAGTTGAGCAATAAAAGAAGAGAACAGAGCTTCTCCTTGTACCTGTTGAAGTGCGTTCTAAGAAAGAATGACCAAAAGCGGAAAAGAGTATTCATCGCAGATGATCTACCAGCACCATGCTTCTTTCGCTCTACATAAAACAAATACAGTAATTTTAATGAAACACATACATATATGTAAAATACCTTTAAGACACTGATAGCGATATTTATCATAGCGCTGTTGCTGAAACCCGTTAGCCTTCAGTAGAGAATGTGAAGGATGTTGAAACTGCGGTATTGAATAAGCAGCTGGTGAAGAACTATCCCCGGGTGAGGTACCGTATGAATCGGTACGAGCTCTGATACCGCTGGGTTTATTAGCCAATAGCCAACCAACATGCTCCTCTGTTGGTGGATTGGGGAAGCACTTGGTCTTGTAGCTGGCACACAACTATGGGAAAGGATCAATAAAGATGCAATGTATAAACATGAATGAGTTGAGAGATCTAAATTATACTCTATACTGTATATAAGGATTGAAAAATTCCTACTTTACATGTATACATGCAATTATATGTACATGTACATGCATTCTAACAAAAAAGAACAGAAATAATTCCAGTCATCATATCAACTCCAACTCTTAATCACCTTTGGCTCTTTGCTAGGCAGAATAGGTGCTGGATAGAATCTAGCCCTTTGCTCCAGCCAAGGATGAGGAGGAGTACTAGCAGTGGTCACATTATCCTTAGTACCAGGAGAGGCAACGGCTTGATTGGAGGGGGAGGGAGGAGGAGGAGGAGAAGAGACTGATGAGGCTTGTCTCTCTCCGCCATCTTGAACATCAAGATCAAACTGGAGGTCGTCCTCGGGGAGACCTTCGCTCTCCTCTTTAATTTGTCCTCTCTGAGACTCAAACTCGGCCTGCGATATAACGGAGAGTTTTGATCTGATGGCAGAAGCATTTGTAGTGGCAGTCATTTCAGCATTAACCATCATATCCTAAAAGAAAAGGCAATAAATGAATAAATCAATTTAAACAAATTAATAAAAATAATAATTAAAATAAAGTATGAAGTACCTGTTCATAAAAGTAGAGACCGTCGCTGATTGCTTGAGATATCTCTTCCGTCAGTTTGGAGCGAGGGGTGTGGTTTCCTGTCCGGTCATGTGACGAGGCACGAGACGACTGAGTGATGATTAATAATTTTTTGACAAAATCGTCAGTCAAATCGTCCTCTGGCATACCATCAGCGTCAGTAGGCTCCTCACTATAGAAAAAGATTTTATTCTTCATTAGAAATATACTGTATCTGTACAGTGTGGCCATTTTAAGAAATTGGCCAATTTTTGAAAAGTTCCCTGTACTATAGTACATGGTTTTTTCCAAAAATGGCTCCGAAATCACCCCCAATTTTTTATTACATTTTCTGATACATATTGATGCACTTATGCTGTGTAGAAAGTTTGAGCCGATTCCGACTTCAATTTTTCAAGTTACGGCCATTTGAAGAATTAAGATACTAAATGTTACTATAGTGTATATACACGTACAGGCACAGTGTACATACCCAAGTCCTTCGGTGAAGTTATTTTGCTTTCCTCCAAGATTATAATCCTCATCAAGAGAAAAGGTCAACTCCTCGTTACCCTCAGCCGAAGGCTCCGGAAATTGTAAAACTCTTTGAGCAACCTACACACGCATAATAATAATAATAATAATAATAATAATAATAATAAATAATAATAAATATTCAGGGCCGATAATAAAATCCAAATTAAAGGAAATTGCTACAAGTACATTGCATACACTACAGAATAAACAGCAGCCTCTCTTAAAGCAACATACAGTTATATGCACTACTACATGATGTGCACTTGGCAAACACACATTTACTATATCATGAGCCAAAACCATGATTACTAATTTCACTAAAAATCTTATTAAACTGACCAAAGAATACTACCATTGTCACTATCACTGCTACTATACTATAACAGTACATTTAAACAAAGGACAAAGAGAGACAACAGCTCCATCATAATAACACAAAGGATACAAAAAACTACATGTGTGTATATACATGTACATGTACATGGAAAATGTAACAGACTAATAAGATTAAGATTACTACACACAATTATTCTTGTAAGTTAGTAAAGCCACACGTACTTTTCCTCCTTCTGCTGTCTTGAGTCCTTTCCTTTTCCTTTGCACGGCCATCCACTCTCCATCCGTCTTCTTTGAAGCATCACTCTTTTCTCCTTCCTCTCCCTTCTCTTCTCCTTCTTTCTTCCCGGTCTGTGAAGACGGCGGAGAGTCAAGAGGTACTATACCATCAGGCGGAGTTATCTCTTTCCCTTTGTCGCTAGCAGGACACTCTAGTACGCTAGGGGCAGGTGTGGTCACGTCTGATGAAGAATGAGACACTGTGGGGACTGAATCAGGTTCTTCTCCAACTATTAATAATAAAATTAAAAAAAAATAATAACAATAATAATATTAATTTAACTGGTAAAAACAGCTGCACCATTATCATGCTTGTAAATTGCTGTGCAAAAATAAATTAATTCACAAAGAAAAGCTCACCATTATTCTCCTTGTCACTCTTAGCAATTGTTTTACCAGGAGCAGATAGAGTAGGAGTAGTGGCACTACTCTTACTGTTACCAGCATTGGTCCTGTGCTGATACTTGTCATGATGACCAGTTGATCCTTTATTACCAGTTGATGCATTGTGGGTGTAGTAATGGCCGCGTGACTGTTGGTGTGTGTTAGTGCCAGTGTTCGGTGGGTGGTGGGTGTAGATGTTAGTAGCAGCTGGATTATAATAGTAGGGGTTGATGTGATGGTGAGGGGGACCTTTGTGAGTCACAGGCGGAGGTTGTTCATCTGTGGAGAGGGAGAGAAAGAAATTAAATGGTGCAAGATTACAACAAAATCCTAACAATAAACAACAATATCCTAATAATAAACAGCACAATCCTAACAATAAACAGTAATATCCTAATAATAAACAGCAATATCCTAACAATAAACAGTTCAAATCCTAACCTTTCCCCATGAGCCACCTAGTCCAGTTTCCTTTCCTTCTCACTCTCTCGTTCTTCATCTCCAGGACATGGCTACCTTGCAGTGACTCTTTAATGGTAGCTATGTCTTGAGAGAGAGCCCTCACTCTGTTGAACCTACTGATCACTACCAGTGGGACGTATCCTGAATCATCCATCTATTAATAATATTAATAATAATAATAATAATAGAAATTAATAAATAATATTGACCTGGCCTCTGAGAAAATAGTCTTTCTGTAGATTCTCATCGCTAAAATAATACTCACTATAAAGGAGGAGGAAAAAGAAATACAATACAATTAAGAAGACAAAGTACTTTAACGACAAACAACAAGTAAGGAAAAGAACAGGAAATATTAAAGATACATATACATGTACATATACATACATGCATATTAAAGGAAGTAACCAGTATTGCTACTTCAAAAGCTACATACAGTACATGTAGCATCCTCATAAAGTCTTAGCTATACTGTAGCTTACATTTGTTTCTTTATGTATTCTTTAAGAGTCCCATCGTCCACTGACAGTATAGGAGCTGTGTACATTATGGGTCCGTTATAAGGAGAGTAGAAGACATTGGAACTCCCAGTTAGTCCACCTCCATCGTAATACATTGTGGGAACATTGCTACCTGGAAACTGATACCCAGCTGCAGCTGAAAAGAGAGAGAAAGAAATATAATCTTTATTGACTCAAACACATCTTAACTGCACGTACACGTGCTTCTTGAATAAAAAGGCGGATTGGATTAGAAAGCAACACAGTATCGATAAAACACTTGTTCTATACTTACCATTTCCGCCAACTCCCACTCCTCCTGTCCAATTTCCCCCACGTCCATTATGATACACGCCCTCGCCGTCTTCTAAATAATGCTCACTTCCCCCGCCCCCACGATGATCCCGTGACTTGTAGGTGTGGTCCCGATCAAACCTCAGTGGGCGGTGCGGCTTATCTCGGTCTCTCCCTCGATCAAAACGACCTCCTCCTCCTCCTCCTCTCTCTCGTCTGTCCCTATCATTAAAATCTTTATCTCCTCCACCTCTCTTTCCTCCGCCGTACGAGTGCCAATGGTCACGGGACTCTCCACGGTGACGATAAAACCCTCTCGCTGATGGACGGCTGGGTTCTATATTAAGGGGAACCCATTTCTGCTTATTACCACCTGAAGAAAGAGAAAGAAAAGGATATGAAACATACAGTACGTGTACATGCCTAAAGCTATTTAAAGTGAATTAATTCTTCCCTTATTCATATAACACAATATGGGCATGTCCTTATTGACACAAAATAAATATGGAAGATGTAGATAGCTTAAAGCATTAATGCTCCAAAGCTAATTGCTACTAATAGACACTGTACCAGTACACAATGACAGTCAATGATACCAAGAACGGGGAGTGGCTTGGAGGGGACAATAAGTGGCCAATTATCAAGTTTTACAGCAATAGTACATGTACATAAAGAAAAGGTGATTTTATGCAATATCAATCATGAAAGACACTGATCCAGGGTCAAACTCAACGACAATGGTGAGTACTATAGACACAGAATCTGTATATAGTGGCCATAACTAGAGATAGAGAGATATGGAGTTCCAGGAGAAGGACATATATAAGTGTGATATCACAAGGAAATGAACAAGTTTCCTTGACTGTAATAACAGACTCATTATGGTGACACCTGTTAGCTGTGTAATGTTAGGGACAGGAAAGATAAGTACATTTGACAATCATTTTAACACACAGACACACAGTCACACCTGCAGCTGCCACATTTCAAACTCATATTTACACAGCAGCTGCACAAGAAGTGACATTTAAACACAAACTGTCATAAATAAGGATGTACATTAATTGTGATATTACTACTACCATTAACTAAAGACCTATAAAGCATTTAAAACATACTTTATAAGTACATATACATGTACTTATGTAAATATAAAATTAAAATGTGATTAGAAACAAATTTAACTGTATATATACAAAACAGTCTCTGCTGTAGC
>NW_003546607.1:18334-73278 GCF_000090795.2 Amphimedon queenslandica | reverse complement strand
CAGAGCCATTCATAGTAAGCATACAGACATTATAAATGTACATGTACAGACACAAAGGATAGCTTTATTAGGGACACCATTGGGTCCACACTACCTGTCCTTGATACATGTACAGTGTAGCCTCTTTATTAAGGACACCATTGGGCCCACACTACCTGTCCTTAATACATGTACAGTGTAGCCTCTTTATTAAGGACACCATTGGGCCCACACTACCTGTCCTTAATATATGTACAGTGTAGCCTCTTTATTAAGGGCACCATTGGGCCCACACTACCTGTCCTTAATACATGTACAGTGTAGCCTCTTTATTAAGGACACCATTGGGCCCACACTACCTGTCCTTAATACATGTACAGTGTAGCCTCTTTATTAAGGACACCATTGGGCCCACACTACCTGTCCTTAATACATGTACAGTGTAGCCTCTTTATTAAGGACACCATTGGGCTCACACTACCTGTCCTTAATACATGTACAATGTAGCCTCTTTATTAAGGACACCATTGGGCCCACACTACCTGTCCTTAATACATGTACAGTGTAGCCTCTTTATTAAGAACACCATTAGGCCCACACTACCTGTCCTTAATACATGTACAGTGTAGCCTCTTTATTAAGAACACCATTAGGCCCACACTACCTGTCCTTAATATATGTACAGTGTAGCCTCTTTACTAAGAACACCATTGGGTCCACACTACCTGTCCTTAATACAGAGGTGTCCTCATTTCAGAGGTACTTTTGTATAGGTTTGTACCAATTGGGACAATACAAAATGTCCTCATTATTATACAGGTGTGTGGGGAATAGGAGGTTCTTTTGTATAATCATTATAGATGTGGTAATTAATTGTGATAAGATAAAAAATTTGTTTTAAATATCCCACAAGATATGTCAATTAGGGTCAAATTTAAGGCATGCACTCTTCACAGCTATATATTAAAATTCCACGAAATTGTTTCAAATTTTTCCCAATTAATGGTACACCCAGGCACATGTACTAAAATACACATGTATAGTGAATGTTAATTTTATTATTTGTTACCTTTCTTCTTGCCACTGTTGCTGCCATTAAGCTTCTGGTCATTGTCTTGAAGACTAGCAGTTGAGTTTGGACTTTTATTAGCTGGATCAGTCTTTTCAGTTGGCTGGAGAGAGAGAGAGAGAGAGAGAGAGAGAGAGAGAGAGAGAGAGAGATGACAAATACTGATTGCATCATGCACATGTATAAACAGAAACAAGATCATAGTACAGCACTTGGCAGGAGCAGCTGCTGTAGTGATAATCAAACCGCCCAGACTATTAACTATCTCAATCCCTTCTCTCCTACTCACAGGATTCATTCCTCTCACAAGCTCTGCCCCCCTCCTCCTCTCTCTTCCTCCCTCTCCATTCAAAATTAAATCAACTAGGACATTATCAAAAAGTTTAGATGTTATATCTCCCATAGTGTAATCAAAACAAGACAAAATGAATCTTACATGGAAGAGAGATGTACAGCCACTTCAAAATAAACAGGTGGCATTGTCTAAAGCAATATACTGGTACACACACATACACATTGTAATGACACGTGTAGGAGTTATTTAATTATTAACTGTATAGTCTGTATAAGATGGATTGCTTTACATAACTGTGTCATACTCATATCATTGTGAAGTCTTATGTATGTGCAACAAAACACTGATAATGTATGTACTTGTACATTTACATAATTAGAATTTGGAACTATAGACCTGCTACAGTAGAGGCTATTATATTTAATCCTGGCTATGTATTAATATATGATGGACAAAGGTTGTGAAATATGACAGTATACACAAAACAGTGGCCCATTGTGTACCAAATGTTATCATAGTGGGTCTATGTTCATCGTTTGTTATACTACAACAGGTCAGTGTATGAGGACACCATGTGTGTGAGAGTGAGAGAGAAAGAGGGAGAGAGAGAGAGAGAGAGAGGGAGGGAGGGGGAGAGAGAGGGAGAGGGAGAGTGAGGGAGAGAGGGAGGGAGGGAGGGAGGGGGAGAGAGAGAGTGGCTCACCTTTTTCTGATCCTTTAATGGTGGAGACTCCTTTGAAGAAGCAACAGCAGGAGGGGGAGGGGCAGTAGTAGTAGGGTGAGTGCTGGATTCACTAAGAGCTGGCCAACTGCCTGAATCTTGGATTATCTCCCATTGCTATAAGAAGTAGAGAAGACATAATTTAATAATAATAACTAGGAGAATTAGAAAGGATTAAGATAGAGGAATGCAACATAACCAATAGTTCTAAGCAATTAAAAAAATTGTTGTATTCATGAACATAAATTCTTATGAGTTAGTATATACATGTAGCCTCTTGTTCATTATTATTCAAAACAACAATGGCAATCAACTTGCAGTCAAAAAGTATCACAGTTATACTCAAATCAGTCTCTTATACATGTATGTTAATCTATTAGTTCTCATTTGAATCTACACACACAGAGAGTACCAACAATAACAATAACAGTCAAGACTGCCAGGAGACCATTGTGAAAGCTTGGCACGTAGGGAAGCATAGCAGATAGTAATGAGTAAATTATGAAAAACTACTCATTAATTTACTAGCATAAGACATGGATGCATGCATACGTGAGAGAGGAATAAGCAAGAAATAGAGTGGGTCTTACTCAATGGTTGGAAAGAAGAAGAGGGTTGGACATACATGTACGTGTAAAACGTAGAAGAGGTGAGAATTGAAAGAAGGCGCTAAACAGACAACATTCAGTAGGTACATGTATACGCGTCACACATACCAGCAATCCCTTACATGCAGCAATGGGGGCCACTCACCTGATCCATATGCGGTATATCTATACCGGATTCAACCTGCTGCTTGACGCTAGCATTCTTCTTGTCCCCGATACTGGATGAAACTCCCCCACTGGTGGGCCCCTGATTTTTATCATTACCGGACCCGCTGCTGCTACCAGTTCCAGACCCGGCGGCAGCATTGTTAGTGTTTTTATTCCAAGCCATTGTCTTGCTGGTAGAGCTGGTTGATCGTGACGTGTTCCTTAAAGACGATTGGGTTGGTTTCTTTGTGTGGAGGGACGCCGTTTCCTCTGAAAGAAAAGGCAGCTTAGAGGAGGGGATGTCTGTTTGATGCAAGACAGCGACGTCAGCCATTTTATCCCAACCTCTCTCTGACCTCCTTTGACAAATAAACCACTATCAGAAAGAAAAACATGAAATGTTACAAAACATAACGACAATAGTATCTTACCCGAGTCAAAGAGAAGAAACAACGTTAGTAGCAAGCAGTAAAGGTAGAGTAAGTACTGGAGAATATCCTGGAGTAGTTTACTAAAAGGAACAGCTGCCGTCGGACAAACGAACCACCAGCCACCGATCAGAAAGAAAAAGGAACAAAGAGACAAGATGGAGGACAGGATCCTCTTCAAAGTCCGAGGAAAGGATCTCCGGGAACAATGAAGAGAGAGACAAAAGAGGCTAAAGGAAGAGCGGAGAAGAATAGTCCCTGTGTCCTGAGATACCAGTGGACTAGTGGTTGCTGCCGACTGAATGAGTACCACGCGGTATACACTGCACGCATGCGCAATGGAGGACATAAAGAAGACGTTGCTTGGTAACCGGTGCCAGGCAACCGTCACATAGCAACTCTAATAAACATAACTTGGTCTGTTTTGGCCCTTGGTATTGGGTTACTTGTTCCTCCTCCTTTTTGTGGCCTTCTTTGCCTCGAAATGAGTGACCAGCTCCGTTATATAGTGGATACCCTCCACAGGGAGCCGTACAATAAGAGCTACACTATAATCTCATTTGACTCACTTGACCCACTCTCTCTCCTACAAGTTGTTAACGATGTCATAGCTGAGATTGATCCAGAACAGAAGCTAGACCTAAGGGATGAGCCAGCAGAACAGACTGCCCTTCGTCTCCTTGCAACTCTTAAAATACTTAACTACAAGCCTAAGGAGGACGTTGGTCAGGGCATGAATACTTTTCGTCAAGGACTCATTCAAGGGGAAAAACTAACAGTCTATCCTCTTCTCTCGTGGTTACTTCAAAGAATGCCGGAATTGAAGAAACGTGCCTATCTTGCTCGGTTTTTAGTTAAAATTGAAGTACCGGTGGAGTATTTACAAGACGAGACGCTTGAGGAAACGTATCAAACTTATGCTTCAATGATTGAGCACTTCAAAGAACTTCACAAAGCAGTCGAGTTTGAGCGATCATCTGAGTACAACACAAGTGACGTTAGGCGAGATATTGAGGCTATGGAGGAAGAGAAGAAGCAGCTTTCACGTCAGCTAGAACGACTGAAGAGAAGAGTAGAGATATACCCCAGACACGAGGAGGTACTTGATTCTGCTCGTAAGTTGAGGAAAGAGAAGGAGAGAGGGAATGATCTTAAGAAGCAGAAAGAAGAGCAAAGAAAGCAATTAAACCAAGTTAAAGAGAAAGAGGCTAAGTTGATACGTGAATTAGAAGAAACCAAAGAGATGTCTTCTGGACTCACGGCAGAGCTTGTGTTATCTAAAGCCAAAGAAGATAATAATCTCCTCCGTATGCTTACCAGTGATAATCTCCCTAAGAAGATAGAGGCAAAGAGACGGGAGTGTATAGAGATGGAGAAGGTTGTCTCGGAGCCTGTCGTGAGCGAATTAGACCTTGAAGTGATACAGCAACAGATTGACGAGGTGAATGATGAGATCCGGTCACTTATAGACAAGAAAATGAGCGAAGATGATTCCGGGACTGAGAACCTTGCACTGTTTAGACAGCAGGCATCTCTCATAGCTCACAAACGACAGGTTGCTGCAGAAACGATAGAGAACCTAATGGAAGAGCTTGAAGTAGTTAAGGAAGAGGAAAAAGAGAAAGAGAGGCAGCTTGAGGAGATGGGAGGGATAAAACTGATAAAGGAGGACGAGTTTCGTAAGTATATAGAGCACCTTCGGGTCATTAGTACCATTTATAAGCAAAAGAAAGGAGAGATGTCGGCACTCAGGGCAGAATTTGGCGTCCTCTCTCGAACGGAAGAAATATTGAAATCGAAAGATGAGAATGTACAAGATCTCTTGTCATTCATGGAGAAGAAGAAAGGAGTCTCAGGATACAAGAACACACAAGACGACCTTGAGCAGGCGTCTAATTTAAAGAGCGAGCTTGATACGAAAAAAGAGAAAAGCCTCCAAGAAATGTCAGTTTCAGTCCAAACACTAAAAGATGTCATAGAAGAGAAGAAGAGTGTTCTTGCTCCACTGATTAAAGCAGTGAGGCCATTACGTCAAAAACATCAAGACGTGAAATCAGTCCATCGGGAAAAGAAAGCAACTTACGACAGCACGGCAGCAGGCCTGAAAAGCAAGCGGTCACAGCTTGAGAAGGAGGTCCAAGGACTTTGGAATGACTGCATAGCAGAGGAAAGCCAATATCACTTACTAAGCTGCGAATTGGAAGCAGTGCGTCTTCACGATCAAAGAGTCAAGGCCGAAATGAAAGCCGTGGTTTCAAAGGATCCAGCAGAGAAAAAGAAAAACCTCCGTGATCAGCTAACACGTAAAGTACATGAGCAGGAGAACTTGGGGCGGGCGCTGAGGGATAAGCAAAAGGATCTCAAAGAAACTCACAAATTTGCAGTCAAGCAAGTGAAGATGTGGCACGACCTGGAGAAGCTCTTCAGTATAAAGAAGAGGTGCTTTAGCGAGGCTCAGGAACAGAAACAACGTACCAAAGACCTGCAAGAGCTCTCTACCACTGATGGTCGCATACAAATAATGAATTAATGATTGCAATGACAGCTATGAGAACAAGAATTATCTTATCATTATAAACATTACTATTAATATGAAAATAATTATAATAATCAAACAATAATTTCCTACTATTATAGTTGTATTAACTTGAAGTTTCAATATAATGCAAATAAACATGTACATGTATTTATTTTTGTACTGTAGGTTCTACTTACATTTTACATATACATGATTTGTGTAATAATTATCATTATCCAATGATTGTACTATAATACAGCTAAAACACTGCCATCTTGAAAAAAAGGAATAGAAAATTCACACATAAATAAAACAATAATCAATAACTCTATGAATATTAAGACAATATGTAATCACTAAGTGTTGCATTATGATATGTCTATGACCTTTGATACTTCAACATTTCTAGTTTTGCACTTCTTAAATGATACAGCTAGAAAGCAATGAGAAAAAATAAACTAACATACATTAAAAATTAAAAAAATAACAATAATAATAGCATGTAAATCATTTAAATGATGGTGCTAAAATTTGAAAAAGTATTTTTCATCTTTGTCAATCTATAATGTTAGACTACCTTTCTTTCTTGAAGAAATTTCTGTAGGTAACTTGAACAGTCCATTTTCTGTTCTAGAAAATCATCAGCTATTATGTCAGAATTAGTATCAGTTTCTTGAGAGAGTGTCTTTAGTTGCATAGTGGCACGGGCACTGTCATATTTCTGCATAAGAAACAGTGAAAAAAGAATGAGCTAAGAATAACAGTACATGTACATGCAGAAATAAATTGGCCGATTTCTTAAAATGACCATAACTCAAAAAATTGAAGTCGGAATTGGCTCAAACTTTCTACATAGCATAAGTACACCAATATGTATCAGAAAATGGAGTAAAAATTGGGAGTGATTTCGGAGCCATTTTTTTGGAAAAAAAACATGGGCTATAGTACAGGGATTTTTTCAAAATTTTGGCACTTTCTTAAAATGGCCGTAACTTGAAAAATTAAAGTTGGAATCACTTCAAACTTTCTACACAGCATAAGTACATCAATATGTATCAGAAAATGTAATAAAAATTAGGGGTGATTTCGGAGCCATTTTTTGGAAAAAACCATGGGCTATAGTACAGGGAACTTTCCAGATTTTGGCCCATTTTTTCAAATGGCCATAACTTGAAAAATTGAAATCGGAATTGGCTCAAACTTTCTACACAGCTTAAGTACATCAATATGTATCAGAAAATGTAATGAAAATTGGGGGTCATTTTCGAGCCATTTTTCGGAAAAACCATGGGCTATAGTACAGGGAACTTTTCAAATTTTGGCCCATTTCATAAAGGCATTACTCACTTCAACTAGTTGAGATTGTTTCTTAATTATTTTGTCATATCTCTCCTTTAAACTCTGCAATTCAATATGCTAAAAAATAATAAATAATTTATTATTAACAATGCAGAAAAAAGTATGTCAAACTTTTTCTTGCAATGAACTCCATTGCGATTGAATTGTTGGTTCCTTGTCAATATTTTGTTCTGATATAATTAAAACAAGAAAAAACAGAATAAATTAATGAGTAACATGCAGTTCGTGAATCTCACTTGATAGTTCTTCATTCTCCTGAAATAAGGACTCCATTTCAGACTGAACTCTCTTTATCTGCAGAAACAACAAAATACATATAAGAAGGACTATAGCTTGAAACAAGAGGCCATTATGATTCAGCAGTCAAAATTTGCATACAAGTAATTAAAAATACTACACTACCATTAACTATATGGGCTTGGACGTCAGCCAAAATGTGCATTCGTATATAGCAACTTACAACGTCAAGTTTCGATATATATTGATCTATTAAAACTACAGAATCTTCATCATTTAAATACTTTTCCAATTCTTCATTGCTAGCAGAAAAGAGGAGAGAGAAAGAAAGAAGCACCACAATGTTAAAATACCCAGAATCTTTATTATAAAGTACAGAATACCTTTTATCAGATATTCCAGGCATTTTTTCTGGTATTGAATAACTTAGTCTCCTTGAAATAGAAGAGGAGGAGGAGGAAGAAGAAGAAGAGGGCATCCCCCTAGTAGCTACTGGAGGTGAAGGATTAGAAGGCATTGGGACAGGCTGAGGCATTGAAGAATAAGAGAAAGGAGCAAAGGAAGGAGAAAAAGGGCCAGTACTGGTAGGAGGGACAAAAGAACTGGGACCAGGCCCACTGTATGGAACCGGACTAGAAGAATGAGAATGAGAATGAGAATGAGAGAGAATGAGAATGAGAGAGTAAATGAACATACTATAAATTAATGAAGTTGCAATGTTAGCAAAAATTAATAATAGTTCAAGGATATATTATAAGCCAACTGTAATGTTATTGTTATTTAAATTATAAGAAAACAAACAGAAGTACTTCAGTTTGTCATGATCCATTGGATATTGATAGACACGTTTTAAAAACACACTGAGTCATTAATAACATAAATAATAATCACAATAGTACAGGGTTTAAATTAATTAATGATTAATTAATTGATAGTCCTTACATAGGAGGCTGGACAGGATAAGATGCCATTGATGATGGAGGATCAAATAGAGGAGGATGAGTGGTCAGTTCGTCAATCACTTGTTTAATAGCAGTACCAAGGTTTGAATGTACAGTGAACTGGAAAAAAAACAAAACATAATGTACATGTACATCTACATTTTAAAGAACATGTAAGTAGTGTAGCAGAAAAATATATAAAATTAGAGAATACATAGCATATAAAGTAATGAAGTACACCTAGCTATTATCAATTATTGCATAAGGAGAGTGTGATTTGTAACATTCTTAACAATAATATTTACATGTTGTGCATATTTCAAATTGTCAATAATTATTTGAGTAATGGCCTAACCTGTTGGAGTAATGGACATCCAATAACTCTCATCTACAAAAATAAATGAAATCAAGAATCACTTGAGTATCCATTTCGTTATATTCTCCATTCTCTTTCAATCTACATATACACCTTTCCTTTCCTTTCCCTCCTTCTCTCTCTCTCTCCCCACCTGCTGGTCAACCCAGGGATGTGTAAAGTAAGGAGACGCTGTGACAACTGGTCCTTCTAATGGAAACCTGTCCGATAAGAAACTAAAGAGACGAAAAATACACTAATGACGAAGTAAAATATTATTATCAATTTCAACTAGACTCGAGTGTGAATGTGTAGTTTTAATACATTTCTAGTGTAACGGCTTTCCCTTGGACTGTGAAACTTGCTCTGTACCTTCTGTCACGCTCTAGTTCAGCCACACTAAGAGGATGTAATAAAGAAGACGGGGGAGAAGTCAAAACAGAGTCATATCTATGATATCAGTATCTAAAACGTTAACATACTCCTTTATCTCCTCCTTCAGCCAGACTAGTTGCTTATTTCTTTGTCTCTCGGCGTGTGTGGCCTCACTAACACTCGACTGGACTGAATCTGATGTAGAGGAACGACCAAACAACCACATGACAATAAAGAAGTACAAACTTGACGTAAATTTTGATGTCGGCCACGCCCATTTAGTTAATGGTTAACCACGCCTACTTCATTATTTATTTTATTTACATAGTACTGTATAATTTCATAATTTCTTCATTTATTGTGAAAAGAATAATTACAAGAAGTTGTTCCTTTCTCGTTATTTCTATCCTAAAAATGCATACGGGATTGCTTCTAAATCCTCAACTTCTTTTCCTTTCATTTTGACAAGACGTCCCTCTCGTGGCTGAGCTGGCTTCCTTTTTAACTCACCAGGCTGAAAACAAAAAAGGTAGACATTATATAAGAATGGATATAATATACAAAAACCACCAAAATATTTCAAGCATTGCTCATAAAATCCCTACATACATGAATTACGCTCACAATTCAAGCAGAGAGAATATACATTTACAATGAAGCATAAATTATATATTAGTTTTCTCTCTACAATTATAATATTTTACAACTATAATAACTATTATTGCTATTTTCGTGTGATTCTTGGCGTACCAGGATTCTCCTCTTTTCTTCGTGAGCTGCTCTTCTTTTGGCTTTGATTTCTTTGAGTCTGGCATAGAAGTCCTCCCGGCAGCGAGAAGGGTTGACATGTTCAACTCTAACGTGGATCCTCTTGTTAATGATACGATTACTAGAAAATTACAAATAGATGAAATTAATTTAAAATGATTAAAATTTTGACAAAAAAAAGAGTTTCATTTCGTGAAATTTAATTAAACCAAGTTTAAAGCCGCACAATATTATCGTTGGGATATTTACCGGACTTGTTTCGACACTTCTACTCCAACAGCTCTTTTGCTAATGTTGAATACTCTTCCTGTTCTACCGTGATAGAATTTGTACGGCATACCTTTATGTACTGCACCATTCACCTAACACAGAGAACAAAAAAATACAAAAATATTAATAAAATGAATGCACTTTTTGTGTATATATATATATATAATAGTACCTTTATGTCGACATAGTCACCAACTTTATAAATTTTCATGTAGGTCGACAGCTTTATCATTCCTGTCAAATAAAAATATTTATAAAGTTAAAAAATAAGTGGCTTAAGTTACCCTTCTTCCTAAAACGGCGGGAGAAAAGGTGCCTAGTACCACGTCGATAACCTTTGGTAGCCATCTTGGTTCTCTTGTCCTTGACAGAACCACGTGAAAGGAGACCAACCACGCATGCTCAGAGTAGTTATAAAGTTTCTAGTTATTAATTTTGGTGCCACACCCACTCCTAAAATGTGCAACTATCAAGTGACTTTAGCAATATTCAAGCCAGACTTAGTTGCTAGGCCAGTCTCTTTAAATGTATTTAAAATTATAGAATAATTAGTAGATTTAATTTTATTGTATCTACTATTTTCTGTACAGCTTGTGTGTAGAATGATAGAGAAGGAAGGACTCTCGATTGTTTGCAGAAAAACTTTAAGACTGAGCCTTAAAGAAGCTGAAAAATTCTATGAAGAACACAATGGTAAGTATACTAATACAGTATCCTAAATATGTCTATCCCAAGTTTTAAGGAACTAATTACATCCCATTTTATTGACAAATTTACAAATGTTTTTAATTCTTCTGATTCACACACTCTACACACAGTCTGTCCATGCTCTAATTGTTTATGTATATCTCTCCCATCCTCTTTTCTCTCCTCCTCTTGACTCCTTTTCCTTTTCTTTTCTGTATTTATGTACTGGATGGCAGGGCTACACCCTGTCATTCCTTTAGGACTACTCCCTTCTACTGGACCTCTACTACTATCTGTTTCTCCTTCTCATATCTAGTCCTATAAAATTGCAATAACAATAATAATAATAATAATAATAATAATAATAATAATAATAATAAATAGATACATTTGTTAGGTGATGCATGCAGTGTAAATTTTCACTGGATAGTCTTAGATGTTTTTTCTTCCTTTTTGCTTTAGGAAGATTCTATTTTGAGAGATTGACTACTTACATGCAGTCCAGTGATATCAATGGTGTCATATTAGGAGGAGAAGATGCAATTAAAAGATGGAGGAGACTAATGGGACCCACTAAACCATGCATGTAAGCATTATTAGTGCTAGATGAATGCTTTTCACTGTTATCAGAGCTAAGAGAGACTCTCCTGCTAGCATCAGAGGAAGATTTGGACTCTGTGATACTCAAAATAGCGTACATGGATCTGACAGTGTTGAAAATGCTATGAAAGAAATTAATTTGATATTTCCTGAATTCTGCTGGAAAGAGTGGCTCAGAAGTTTGAAATAACTAGAAAATATCAATTAGCAGACAATTTAATCGATATAATAATATTTCACCATCAATTTTGTTCATCATTTCATTACCCACATGCTATCACGTGGCAATTCGAATTGAAAGGCGTGGCTAATTTAAAGGTGTGGCTCACTTTTTGCAATGGAGACTCCTATAGTTAATAACATAAAAGGAGTTATTTTTGATGTTGGAGGAGTCCTTATATCATCTCCCGTGGTGCATATACAAGAATACGAATCAGAATTAAACCTGCCAAAGTGAGATAAGCTACTGTTGTAGTCTCGCCACGCCCCTTTGCTAGCGAAGGGGCGGGGCGAGACTACTACTGTTGTTAATTCTACAAGATTAGATTCTATTTCTTTACTCTTTTCACATGTAACTAGAGGTGCCCTCACTCTTGCCTTTATCTATGGCTCCCCTAATAACGCTTTCTGTAGACTGGAGAGAGGAGAGATAAAACTCAGACAAGTTAGCACCATGGAACAACCAATACTTAATGAAAATCACTTCTTTTATAATATTTTATATGCTGTATTCAATGGAAAATCTCTTCAGTTTTGTAGAGAGTTTGAAGCAGAGTGTCAAGAACTGATCAAGAGCCGTTTAGACAGGGACTTACCAGGAGAGTTCTCTGCAGCAGAACTGTTCAGACGTTTTACAGGTAACAGAACCAAAGTGAACCAGGAAATGATCAAACTGTTGAAAAGCATCAAGACATCAGGCAAGTTGATACTTAACATCACAAATAATAATAATAATAATAATAATAATAATAATAATAATAATAATAATAATAATAATAATAATAATAATAATAATGGTAATAATAATAATAATAATAATAATAATAATAATAATAATAATAATAATAATAATAATAATAATAATAATAATAATAATAATAATAATAATAATAATAATAATAATAATAATAATAATAATAATAATAATGGTAATATCTTTGCAGGTCTTAAAGTAGGAGTTGTTACTAATAATTGGATTGATGACATAAACCCAGATCCTGATCATCCACTATTAAGAGAGATATCACCATTTGTAGATGCCACCATACAATCCTGTCGGGTTGGAATCAGAAAACCAGACAAGGACATTTACTTGCTGGCTTGTCGTGAGCTAGGACTAAAACCAAACGAAGTGATCCATTAAAAAAATATTTATCATACCGTATAACGCTTTAATTTGGCGGAGTTTTATTTTGGCGATTGGCAGTTTGCAAGCAGAATCGCCAATATTAAAACCACCAATCATTAATGTACATGCTCAGTAATGCATGTGTACACAAAAATCGCCAAATTAAAAATCGCCAATTACAATTTTACAGCAAAATCGCCAAAATAAAGCATTATACGGTATGCTACTATCTCTAATTTCTATTGCATATGATAATCTCTCTTCTGTAGGTTGTGTTTCTTGATGATCTTGGAATGAATCTGAAGACTGCCAGAGAGTTAGGAATGAGAATGATACTAGTTAAAGACATACCAGCTGCAGTGGCTCAATTAAAAAAGACTTTGCAGAATGAAACCTCTAAGAACACCACTAGCAAATTATAGCCTTAATCTTAGTTGTATTTTTAAATTAAAAAGATTAATCAAAATGGAAGTATGGTAGAGTCAGTTCACGAAAAATGACTAAAAGATGTGAATATCAATATTGGACTTTTTTGCTGATTTTTAATGTTTCAGAAATGAATACTGATATCTATTCACATGTCATTTCACATTAATAATAATAATAATTATTATAAATAACTTTTAATAGTGGATAATATAATAAATGCATGTTGTTGTTGTTGTTGTTTAATAGAATAATTATACACCACAAACAAGACAAAACCAACACAAGGCAAGGTAGTAATAATTAATGAATAAACTGATCAGAATGTATGTATATGTACATGTATGATAGTACGTGTGTATGCAAGTTCACAATCTGATTCTCAATCATTGTTTCGCCTGATTCTGATGGCTCCGATTCGTAAAATTCCTGCTATAACGAGCCTCGTAAGATCTATTACTCTTTTGGCCTTTCGACGTACGCTCATGGTTACCACGGTGATAGGAATCGTGGTTGCTATGGCTACGAGAGTCCTGGTTGCTACGGTGACGAGTTTCGTGAGTATTATTATTATTACGCTGACGAGGGGGTTGGACCTGTTTATCCGGTTGCCTAGCGACCGGGGGAGGAGGAGAAGGAGAGGGACGAGGAGATGGAGACGACGACTTTTCCTTTGCTACAACAGGGACTTCACTCACATCCACGGCCGCCGGTTTAGACTCTGGAGGCGTGGCCTTAAACTCGGGCTGAGAAAGAGGCGTGTCCCCATCATCAGTAAGATCATTATTGATCTCTTCTTGAGGTTCAGGAGGAACAATATGAGGAGGTGGGTGCATAAAGTAAGGAGGAGGAAACATCATGGGAGCTGGCATACGATAAGGATGATGATACCCAAAGAATTGAGGACCCATTGAATACATCATTGGTATGAACGGCTGATATGGCATCATGAAAGGGCTAGCACCAGGATGAGGCAGTGACATATATGTCTTCATACCCTCATCCTCCACCTCTTCTACTTCCTGTCCTTCTTCTCCCTCTCCCTCCTCCTCCTCCTCCTTCACAATCTCACCATCACCGTTAGTCTCAGCCTCTTTACCATTAACCACTGTCTCCTCCGTTGTCTCTTCTCCGACCGGCGTAGGCTCACGAGGTGGCGGCGGAAGCTGGTCATCGGACGTACTAGACGGCGAAACGGTCTCTTCGGTTTTCAGGACAAGTCTAAGTGGAGTTACCTCTCTCTCGTCTGTCAGCTCACTATTATCAGGACTAGTGGTTGAGAGTTCTCCGTCAGAATAGCGAGGAGGAGAGGAAAGGAACTCTTCCAGTGACATTGCGAGAAGCTCCTCGATCAGGTCTTCAAGGTCGGACTGGTCTCCAATGGCAGAGTTGAAATAGCAGCTGAGACACTGCTGGGCATATTCAAACATGAAGACCTGCTTGTCCTCTATAAAAATTAAATAATAATAAATATTATTTTTAATCACACAATACATGTACATGTATTATAAAAATGGAGAATCCTCTCTTTTCAATTTTCACAAAATTCAGCCCAAGACCCTGTACTACAGTACAGGGGGTTTTACCGGATTTTGGAGCAATTGTGCAAATTTGATTGCATGCATGTTTTATAATTGTATTGGCCTGTATAAGCTCATACTATCCAAATTAATACTACAAAAAGGAACTAAAACACAAACAAACATGCAGCAAAAATTAATAGCAGACGTGGTATTACCTGACCTGACACATGCAAAGAACACAATGAAAGCACATTTACTGCACACGTACATGTACATGTATATTCATTACATTATGGGCATGAAAAACTGAGAGAGAGTACTACTTTGAGATTATAGTAATAATAACAACATGAGTGTGTGGATGTATAGATACTACTACACTGATGAATGAACAGGTACTACAGTAGTAAAGTCTAATGGAAACTGTAGTGAGTGAATATTATTGACTTTCACAGAATCTCCTACTCTCCCCACCCTCTATATCCTAATCCTGATCCTTATCCTTATAACAGAAGGACATCTACACATACACTATAATCTTACCTTGCGTTCTGTTGTGTAGCAGATGAAGAGGAGGAGCTAGATCAGTTGAGAAGATGTTTTGAGTTGTCGCCACGTGAGGTGACGTCTGGACCACGCCCACATTCTGATGTGTAGGCGGGACGGCAAACATAGTCTCAGGCGGAGGCTGTGGAGGTGGACCGTCAATGTGGAGGGACTTTGGATGCAACTGGTCGACCGCCACAACCTTGGAGTTACTACTAGCAGAACTACGGCTATCCTGTACTAGTATAGGCCACTCGCACTCTGGGGCTTCGGAGAAATAAGGTTGGGGGTGTGGCTGTGGGTGGAGACTAGAAGCACCAGATGTTACTAGTATATGATTGTTACTAGTCGACGAGAAGACGTCCACCGGGTAGAGGTACCCTCCACCTGCTGCAGCTGCTTCTGGAGCAATGCCAGTTGAGTGTATGTAATAAGTATTACCATCTCCATGGGCCATTTGGTATATCAGACCTCGCTGCTCTATGTTAATTGGTGGGTGTGGTTCGTCCACTTTGGTGATCCCTGGTGGTAAAAGAGGAGGGATTGCTGTGGGTGGGGCTTGTTCAATCGGACTCTGTCTCTGTTGATATTGCTCAGGGTGAGAAGAAGTGGTAGTTTCCTTTGGGTCGTCGGTTCTTGACGTGTTTCCGTTCTGAGACGGTTTAGTCTCACTTTGCAGCACTTTCTCGCTTTCCGAGTTTGGAACTCTCTCCTCTTTCTCGTTGCTTCCCTTTCCCTTTTCCTCCCGGGCCACGCCTCCTTTTCCTTCCCCCGGTCTCTTATTAGACGGCTTTTCTTTCGAGATCCCTTCGTTAGTTTTCGTAACAGTTTCCCCGCGAGTAGAAGCTCTTTCTTTAACAGCATCTCTTCTATTATCACCGCTTCCTTTTGCTCCTCTATCCACTTCTTTCTTGTCTCTTTGTCTGAGCCCTTCTCTCTCTCCTCTTTCCTTAGAATGATTCACTGGTTGTCTCCGATCGCTTATCTTGGGGTTAGGAGGTTTTGGCGAGGTCATTCTCCCCTCACCCTTACCCCCGCCACTTCCCCCCCTTGTTTCTCTCTTCTCTGGAGCTGGGCCACTACTTTCATTGTTCGGTTTCGACTGTCTTGACTTTCGGTCTCTCTCAAAGTCCTTTGTCTCCCGGGGAGGTCTCTCGTTTTTAGGTTCTTCCCTCCTTGAGGTACTACCCTCGGATTGGACCCTTGAACCAGAGTACCCTCTCCTTTGATCCCTCCCTCCTACAAAAAAATTGTTGTTATTATTATTATTATTATTATTATTATTATTATTGCTTGCCTGTGCTTTTCTTGCTGTGACCAAAAAAGATTTGCTTAGCTGACACTATCATTGGCCTAAGGCAATGTCAAAATAATAAAAAGTTGATACATACAACAATGTATGACCAACTTACTTTCTTCCATTATCAATAAATTTCACCTAAAGAGAAAAAAAAGACAACAAATTGCACACGTGTATTTATTGAAATGCAAAGCACATGTACATATATACATCAAGAAGAAATTATAAAAAATGGGAGAATTGTCTCCTAGCAATTGTTGAAGAGATACCCCGCACTACATGAATATAGTACAGTACATGGTTTTTGGCCCAATTTTGTAGAAGTGCAGAATCAGATACACTAGCTCTTACTTTTATTCTGGAGTAGTCACGGTTGTCAATGATTTCAGCACGAAACAAATCATTATCAACAGACACCTTCAATGGACACAAAATAATAATAACAATAATAGTAATAGTGACAGTATATGTAATAGCAGCTGTTAATATAGTAGCTTACGTCACATATAGTTCCGACTTTGTATTGAAGAGAACTTGCAAACTGCCTGTCGCGATACTCTCGATCTAAAGCAATGAAGGAGGGGAATAACAATAAGAACAGGTGCCACACAGCTGCATAACCAAAGATATTACATTGATCTTTCGTTTCGATTCTCAATTTCAATTAAAACTAAAAGGCATTCAATTTCTATTACATGTGTACCAATTTTAGCAAATTTAGGGAGGGGCCATAAATTAAATTACAAATTATTCATTGATTTACTAAACTATTCAACTAAAACCTTTTATACCTTTTTACATATTCTACTTACCATTCCTCTCCATTCTTGCGTGTTCTATTGGGATATTTGAGAACACGTACATCGATAAAGCCTTCAAAAGATCCGGAGGACCATAACTTGGAGTCATCGTCTGGCCAAGAGACAACTGACGGGATTTTGATACCAAAGAAGAGTTCTTGAATACCGCACTGTACAAGACATCATATACAAGACCTGTGATGATGATAATAATAATAATAATTTTTTTCAGTTTTTACTTTGACAAAATCCATATAGTCTCTCATCAGTCTCAGCCCAGACTCCATCGTAATGATTAGAACCAGTATAAGCTAGTTTAATCTATGAGAGAGAAAGAGAGAGAGAGAGAGCATACAGTGCCATGTACATGTGTAAAATACATGTACATGTCCAGCACATGTCCCCACAACTTGTGGCTAGATATAATAATAATAAAGGGAATCCCCCTTCAAAGAATTTGCCTCAAAGAATGAAGCCAGCAACATTAGAGGAGAGAGCTGGACAAAGGCAGCTGCAATATGGATAAGTAATTCAATTAAAACAATCAATTAAACTCCTTTAATATGTACATGTATAAATAGACACATGAACACATGTGTCTATACAGTGCATGGCAAGAATATTATAGAATAATAAATGTTTATTTACCGAGTTTTTATCAGAAGATTCGGAATGATTGAATTCCCGGATTTTAGTCTGTCCTTTCTCTTCAGAGTAGACGATGATGTGACGATCGAGAAGTTCGGAGAGAGCTACAAGCTCCATCTCACCACCCCACATCTAGCAAGGGAGGGAGGGAGGGGAGAAAAGGAAGAGAGAAAAAGAAAGAAAACCATCATTAAATATAAATAATGGTATATAAATAGTTTAGAGGAAGAGAAGAGAGGAATAAAATAATAAACAAAATGACAAAGAAGGTCCATATCGTTAAGTTTCTTACCGAAGAGTTGCTAAGTCTGAAGCAATATTTATCGACAGGCTCTGTCAAGAACTAGAAAAGGTGACAGAAATAAAGTAGAAGATCTATAACTGCTTTTAAAACAACTTGTAATGAACCTTAAATTGGCTTAAAATGTTATCTTACCGATTTAAAACGATCCTTTCTTGTCTTGATATACATAGCAGTCTGTCTCCTCAGAGTCCAATGGTGAGCTTGTACCAGCCAGACCTAATGGCAGAGAAAGAGCAAGAGAGGGTAAGGGACTTTGACTGATAGCTACGAACCTGTTCTGAGACAGCTCTAAAGAGACAGGAGCCATCTTTAGCTATGTACTTTCTCTTGAGTCCTTTCTCATAGAGGTACTGGTCTATAGCATATGTGTGTCTCCTATAGTACGGGGGGCTATGCTGGGCGGGCTGTGTTCCTCTGTAGGACGGCTGTGGCGCTCTCTGTGACTGCTGGCTGCCTCTCTTTCTGCTGCTCTCCAAATAATGCCCACTCGGTTTGGAGGACATTTTGAGGACTCTGCAAAGTTTGCTGGATTTACAAGAAGAGATAAGTGTCGAGGAAAGAAGCTTTATGGATGGGTGGTGTCTCTCTCTCTTGTCTCTTGCCACGGGTAGCTGAGTGGTGGCAGGGAATTTTGATGATAGGAGGAGGAGGAGGAGAAGAAAACACTAGAAAAGATGATGATGTAGGTTGTAGGATGATTACCCGGGAGTGTACTGCGCGTGCGCAGTCGGGACGGGCGCGCCAGACTTGAAAAAGTTCCTGGGCCGTGCCATTGCGCATGCGCAGTGGGCTGGCTCGCGCGGATTTGAAAAAACATGGCGGACGAGAGCAAGTCAGTGGAGGTGGTAGTGAATGGAGAAAACAAGAAGATAGACAGCGAGGAAGATGGTAACAAAGCTCACTATAGGAGCAATAGATATATATTTATTTGCTAGTTGGAGAAATACTTCATCAGATCAGAGATGCAGCCGGTATAACTTCTTTAAAACTCAGTGGTAACTCCTACGGCACAGAGGCCGCCTCTGCCATTGGCAAGCTACTAGAAAACGTAGGAGGTAGTTTGAGACATGCACTGTGGAGCGACATGTTTGTCAGTCGTCTTAAAACAGAAATACCACCAGCTCTAGTAAGCCGGCCCAGACATGTAAAACATTTAACACCTTTTATCGTTAATTAGTCATCGCTAGGGAACGGCCTGATCGTTGCCGGGGCACGTCTTGTCGAGCTTGATCTGAGCGACAATGCGTTTGGTCCTGCCGGAGTGGAGGGCGTGTCTACGCTGTTAACGAGTGAAGTTTGTTACACCCTCAAGATATTGAAATTTAATAATAATGGCCTTGGAATAGGAGGAGGAAAGGTAGCACCTTTTTATTTAATTTTAAAAATTTAAATTTATTTTTGGTCTATTATATTACGTAGATACTTTCCAAGGCGCTATTACAGTGTTACCAGGAGGCAAGCGAAGTTGGTGCTAAGTTTGCACTGGAGGTTTTTCAGAGTGGGCGGAACAGGCTCGAGAATGATGGAGCAAGAGCTCTTGCTGAAGTTTTTGAGGTACGCCCCCACATCAGAAACTATCACATGATTGTCACATGATTAATAGACGCTGGGGTCTCTCGTCGAACTCTCAATGCCACAGAATGGTATCTACTGCGACGGAATCAGCGCATTAGCAAGAGCACTTAAAAAGAACCCACATCTCAGGGTACTCCAGTATATCTCAGTATATTATTAGTATACTTTCTCTCTTGTTTTCTAGGTTCTTAATCTTAGCGATAATACCTTCACTGAAGACGGCTCTGCATTAATGGCTGATGTCATTCCTTCTCTTCAGGAGCTCGAGGTCATTAATTTTGGCGAGTGTCTTGTTCGTTCAAAAGGTGCAGTCGCCATTGCTGAAGCTGTTAAGGATGGACACCAAATGCTAAGAGTAGGTCATGTTATATTTGTCTTTTTTGTTTTTGCAATTTTTATTACATTTTCTGATGCATATTGATGTACTTATGCTGTGTAGAAAGTTTGAGTTGATTCTGACTTCAATTTTTTGAGTTACGGCCATTTTAAAAATTTGGCCAATTTTCAAAAAAATCCCTGTACTATAGCCCATGGTTTTTTTCGAAAAATGGCTCCAAAATCACCCCCAATTTTTATTACATTTTCTGATACATATTGATGTCCTTATGCTGTGTAGCAAGTTTGAATTGATTCCGACTTCAATTTTTTGAGTTACAGTCATTTCAAGAAATGGACCAAAATCTGAAAAAATCCCTGTACTATAGCCCATGGTTTTTTCCGAAAAATGGCTCCGAAATCACCCCCAATTTTTATTACATTTTCTGATACATATTGATGTCCTTATGCTGTGTAGCAAGTTTGAATCGATTCCGACTTCAATTTTTTGAGTTACAGCCATTTGAAGAAATGGCCAAAATCTGAAAAAATCCCTGTACTATAGCCCATGGTTTTTTCCGAAAAATGGCTCCGAAATGACCCCCAATTTTTATTACATTTTTTGATACATATTGATGTACTTATGCTATGTAGAAAGTTTGAGCCGATTCCGACTTCAATTTTTTGAGTTATGGCCATTTTATAAAATTGGCCAAAATCTAAAAAGTTCCCTGTACTATAGCCCATGGTTTTTCCCGAAAAATGGCTCCAAAATTACCCCCAATTTTTATTACATTTTTTGATACATATTAATGTCCTTATGCTATGTAGAAAGTTTGAGTCAATTCCGACTTCAATTTTTCGAGTTATGGCCATTTTATAAAATTGGCCAAAATCTGAAAAGTTCCCTGTACTATAGCCCATGGTTTTTTTCCAAAAAATGGCTCCAAAATGACCCCCAATTTTTATTACATTTTCTGATACATATTGATGTACTTATGCTATGTAGAAAGTTTGAGTCAATTCCGACTTCAATTTTTCGAGTTATGGCCATTATAAATTTGTTCTTATTTAGGAGTTATGGCTAAGCTATAATGAGCTAGACATTAATTCAGGAGCTGCCATTGTCTCCGCCCTTTCAAACAAATCCCAACTCGCCGTACTCGACTTAAACGGTAAGTGCGAGGAACCTGTTGCCACGGTAATGACGCTATTGTTGCTAGGCAACGCATTTGGAGAGGAAGGAGTTGAGAGGATTCAAGAGATGATGGAAGCTGCTGGACTGGAGCAGGCACTTCAGTCATTGAGCGATGATGAAGGAGAAGAGACAGAGGATGAAGATGGAGAGAGCAACAAAGAGGAGGAGGAAGAGGAGAATGGGCTACTGGACGATAGCGTCAAAGAGGAAGCCATTACTAAAACTGTTAGTGTGAGATTATCTTATTATTACTTTTTTATAATTATTATTATTATTGTAATGTATTACAGTCATTACAATAGAAAGGTCAAGTTTAAAGCACTGTGTTGTACATGTGCTGTATTCATTAATTAATTATTTATTTATTTATTATTTATTTCTTATTACTTATCTATTATTTATTTATTTATTTATTTATTTATTTATTTATTTATTTATTTATTTATTTTATTTATTTATTTATTTATTTATTTTATTTATTTATTTATTATTTTATTTAGGTTACATTAGACGAATGGTTAGAATCACCTTCAGTTCAATACTACCTTGGCCTAAACAACAGAATATCATTATTACAAGATTATCTAACTGTACGTCATTATTCACATTATCATTATCATTATTATTATTTATTTATTTTTACAGGAAAACCCAGCTGCTGAAAAATTAGCTGAAACATATACCAAAGTAAATCTCAACATTTTATTATACTTCATGTGATTTTTATAGCTATTTACACATTTTTTATTTGTCCATAATTTCTTATGCTAGCTACCACTACTATTTTTTCATTCCTTTTTGTTCTTAAAGGTTGCAATTGGTTACCAATCAACTAGTGAAGGAGGAGTTCCTTCTGATCACAGAGCAGCAGTACATGAATTTATAGGTCAGTGCTTCCTCTTGGAAGTTATCTGAAAATTAACATTTCCTTTTCTAGATAAATGCTGCGAGCCATTCCTCAGTCAAGGAGAAGAAAACATGTTAAGTTTTCTTAATATCTTCCTCAGTTTAGTCGGATTAATCAAGGTATGTGATTGTAGGCGTGGCTTATAAATAAGCCCCTCCCATTTTATAGCATGAAGACAAGAAATTTAAGCCATTTGAATCAGTTGATGGTCCACTACTAGTGACGGTGGAATACTTGTCTAAAAAGGCATATTTCTCATCGAAATGTCATGAAATGCTTTTAGCACTTATAACCAAGTGAGTTGTACAATTATTGTACAAAATTAGTAGATTTTCGGCTATTTTGAAGTTCTACCGGTATTATTATGATATACTGCTTCTAATTTTAATGATAATTTACTTTTGAATTTTAATTTAAATAACAAAAATAGCTGTGATATTTATACCTATTTATAATTCTGCTATATATTGTTTAATATTTGTGCTGCTTTTCTCTTGAGGATTTTAATGTTATTTGTTTGTTTGTGTTGTTTAGATCCTGCTCAGTACCCAAATTCATTAAAATTGGACCAACACTATTAACCACATTACACTCTTGACAGGGCCTGCCTGTCTTACACAATTCTTTGTCGTTCTCACTTTTTAATTGTTGAACACACTTTCTCTATCTCTCTCTAATCTATGCAATGCTTTTGTTATATTATTGTCCACCCAAACCATTCTCTCCTCAATAATTATAATTGCATTAATTATTTTCTTCGTAGAAGAATTTAACTAGTTACCGGTATAATATAACTAGTTATACATGTGATCAAAGGTCAGTTAACTATTATTTAATAACTCGGACTGTGTATTGATAGCAGTACCATTCTTCGTCTTTTTCCTGCAGAAATGAAGAGGGATAGAAATATTCACAAAGGCTACCAAAAATTTATAATTCAATGCATGCATTTATTTTAAAATGAAGGCATCTCCTAAGTTAATTATTTTTTGAAAGCCATAAAGTTAATCAGCAACTTTTCCACTGGACAAAATACTTTAATTTTGAGTGTTTTTGAGCCAGTTTTTATAAAACCATGGACTATATTATTACTGCTCCACACAATTACTGACCTGTAAAATGAGATTCTTTAGATTGGGTGGTTTATACTTGTGACTTGAGAAGTAGTCCATTACATTCAACTGCTGCAGTGAGTCCAGTTGTAATGGAGAGCAGCTAACAAAGACCCTGTATGTATCAACAGTGGAGCTCTCTCCTTCGGGTAGCGATAAGTTTATGAAAGTATCTTTTGATATACTCATTGGTGCTATGTCTTTTTGTGACACTATGCAGTCTATTTTACCTGCATGGATTATAAAAGAATATCAGTGATGTTAGTACCACTATAGCGCTTTATTACAGCAGGGCTTTATTTTGGTGGTTTTGCTGTAAAAATTGTAACTGGCGGTTTTTAATTTGGTAATTTTTGTGTACATGTGCATCTCTGAGCATGCATTGGCATTTTAATATGCGTGATTTTGCTTGCAAATTGCCATAAAACTCTGCGAAATTAAAGTGCAACACAGTATTATACAAAGTAAATACACTTATGGTAATCCTTACCGGTTTTTTCAATGCACATTACTGTCACAAAAAGCACTTGAGGTGACTCATTATTTAAACTAAGTTCTAAATTAGAATCCACTTTTCCTACCATTGTCTCACTCATGCTGCTACCATACAAGTGCACCTGCAAAGGATACCTCTCATTGATATGAAGGATGAGTTCATGAAGAATCTTTGGAGATTTCAGGTCAGTTCTGGATATTCCACTAGCAGGATGAAAAGCATTGAGAAGTTCTTTGCTTCTACTAAAACTTTGTTGTATTAATTCTATGTCAAACAGCTCAATGGGTTTACCTGAAGAATAAAAATAATATCATGCAGTTTATTGAAGTCACTGAAATTACCATTCTCAGGATAATAGACCATCAGTTGGCTACATGTGACTGGAGCATTACCATCTATTGCTAGTAGTATTGAGTCATAAGTATTAGTGAATGATACAATAAGAGGCTCTCCATTATTCTCCAGTTTCACTTGCTGATCAGCATTAGGAACTGGTATACATTGTATCGATGGCATTGGATCAAGGATTGTATAATCTTGAACATAGTTAACTATAAAATAGTAAATTAACAAAAATAGCATAGCATGTGGATTAGCAAAATGGTATATTGATGTACTTATGCTGTGTAGAAAGTTTGAGCCGATTCCAACTTCAATTTTTCAAGTTATGGCCTTTTGAAAAATGGGCCAAAATCTGAAAAGTTCCCTGTACTATAGCCCATGGTTTTCTCCAAAAAATGGCTCCGAATTCACCCCCAATTTTTATTACATTTTCTGATACATATTGATGTCCTTATGCTATGTAGAAAGTTTGAGCCAATTCCGACTTCAATTTTTCAAGTTATGGCCATTTGAAAATACATGTATGCCAAAATTTGATTCTAAAGAAATCATAAAAACTCTAACCTTCATTATCAGTGCTTGCAATGACAAGATTAAACACAAACATTCCTCTGTCAACCGACTGATCAAGTTTAAGCGGAGATATTTTAATAACCGAGAAAGTGGAGTGATCTTGACGTTGCTTGCAATCATCGATACTAATCAAAGGGATCATCAGTGTTTTATGAGATACTGAAGGACCCTCATATCGGGACTTTACAAGAGGGATCTTGTTCGTGTAGCTCATCTCAACACGAGGTAATCTAGAAGCATTAGGTGCCATTTGTGGAGTAGCTAAAAGAAAAATAAATATTTTTATTGTGCAACAGATAAACCTTATCTTGCATAGTACTATACACTATAAAGCAAACTATAACATACTTGTCAACTCAACTGCAGTAACGTAGTATGATTTCTTTATTTCTATTCTCAATTCAGCAGGTAATGAAGCAGGTTTCCAGTACTTGTCATCATCATGAAGAGCATATTCAGCTGGACTATTTGGTATCTCACTATTGCTTGAAACTTGAAATCCTCTTGGATCTAATTGTACTATGAGTACAAAGAAATGGAATATTTCAATTCATCTTTATTTTAATCCATCTTTTTTTCTAATGCTAACCTGTTTTAAAGTTATTTAAAAAACATTTGTGATTTTTTCTTGACCTTTGAACGACGTTCTTCCAATTCCTTACCAGCAGATAATGCCCAATCCTTTCTACATTAATAATAATTCATTAAATAAATAATTCATTATAAATTTACTCCTTTACCCAGTAAACTTTTCACTAGCTCAATAGAGGATACTATTACTTTAGGTGACTGAAGCGAATCAGTTTGATCTGTTATCTCAAACTCTTCAAAAACTTGTTTAACTTTTAGTTGACCAGTTGCCCTAAAGAAAAGTGCATAAGAGACATGATAAGTATATGCAACTATAGTTTGCTTAAAATTGTATTTTCTGAGGTCATCGCTTGCTGTACTTTAAAAGAGGAAAGTGCAAGGATGTTTATGTATGGTTCAATCAGTTCAATGCGTAAACAATATTGGCATAAACATTACTTAGAATTGAGATATTAAGAAGAGCTTACTTTGTGTGATCAAGACGTGATATGTGCAAACAATATTGGCAAAAACATTACTTAGAATTGAGATATTAAGAAGAGCTTACTTTGTGTGATCAAGACGTGATGACTGATTCAAATAACTAACAAGTATGTCATCTGTTGAAATAAAAATATATTATTATTATTTATAATAATAATAATAATAATAATAATAATAATAATAATAATAATAATAATAATGACTTGCCTTTCATTCTGTCATTTATGTCAGTTGATATTAAAATCTTTTCCCGGTCCGGGACTGTTACAAAAAGATGCACTACATCAGTCTGATAAAAAACATAATTTAAAATTAATAATTATTTATGCTATCTCTTACTGGAATGTTAGTAACCACGTTGTACTTGACTATGCAAGTATTATCGGTCACTTCATGTACGACTGCCTTATGGATACCCTCGGGTTGAGTGGGTAGACTCACTGTCACCTCTTGCTCCGGCTCGAGCCCCATTACGTAATAACCACACCCACACTCAATCTTTCCCTCTTCCCTTAAAAGGCGACCAAAAAGGAAAAGAGGATAAGGATAGTTGTAATATCCAAACAGGATACGATCAACATCACCCTATGAGAGAAAAACACCACATAATGATATCATTCCATTATCACACCTACCACTATTGTCAGTGGTAGATCTTCCGAGTCTCTATAACCATGAACGAGCGATTGATAGAACTGATAGTGACTGATCTTAGGACATTCCCTATATAAAGGAACAGTTTATATGCACTCTCTCCTTGTGAGTAGACTCTAGTACCTGTCATCACTCCATGATCTCAGGCTGCTTTCTAAGTATTTCATCAACTCTCTCTCGATAGGAATTGACTTTTGATCTTCATATTCAATAGTAGAGCTTATCACTACAGTCCTAGAGTCCCAGGAGCAAAGATTCCCCCATGGGGCCTGTAATGGAATAAAGAAGCATCTTTAATTATTGTCTTTAAAGTATTAGTACCTTCTCTTCTTTTTCTTCTTTGCTCCAGAGGGTATCACTAATAATGGTAACATAAGGTGTTGGGAGCTGTTTTAGACCTATCTTGATATGTGAATCAGTTATACAATCATCCTGCATAGCAAAAGAAAGTTTTTAAGCCAGCTCTTAATTAAAGCAATGCCGACTGTATGAAGCATACCTGTACAGCAAAGCTTACCGTAAAGGTATAATAAATATCTCTTTCAGCAGCATGTCACAAACACAGTGAGTCAATTTGCAACCATATCTGCTGAAAGACTTATTAGAACAAGGCATGTGGATGCATGTGATTCTAATGCATGTGCATGCATGTGAATGTAACCTGGCTTCTGCTGAGAAAGTGTGATCTATCCATTAGCAGGCAAGTTTTTTTAGAAGCCTAAGAAGGAACCATGCATCCTTTTAAGGGAGAACCAAGAAAACTCCCAGCTTACTTTGGTCATATAAGCCAGCCCAGTTAGGTAGACTATAATAATTGTCTTTGGGTGACAACAGGAAGCAACTTCCTATGAATTATAAAATTATGTATCTTATATATTTGCTGTTTTTTATAAACTACTAACTTTGTCAAAGATCTCTATCAATACTTGATGATAGTCCTTATACTCACCACTTTGACACTTGTTGATTAGATCAAAAGTAATATCAATGATATGATAATCCTGCTCTCTCAACCAGTTAACAATGGACTCATCACTATAAAAAGGGGAGGGTTTGTCACAGCAGTTATCATTCAATGATCTCTCCTACTTTGATAATTTGACTTCCTGAGATCTCTTTGAACTCATTTCGAAATATTCCGACATTCTTACCAGGACAGCTACCCTATCTATTGGTAAGGATGGAGATATAGCTGTCAAAACACAGCAGCATCGTATTTATCTATCTTTACAGGCACAACTATAAACTATAAATCTGTCCATTTATGGACAGAAAAGGCATTCTGCATTCCACGTGACATGCTGAGCTAAATTGCGACTAAACACAGCATAATTATATTACATAAATTAAATAAAAACTTTTTAAAACATAATGAATCATTAGCTACTTATTACCCATTTATCACCCTCTTACTATCTCACCATGGGGTCCTGCTGGTGCTTGTGCTTCTTCTGAAGATGATGAGTGTGATCTGCTCACTGCTGACATGTTCACTCCCAATTTCCCAAGCTTGAGCAGGAGAGTCTTGTCTATGTCTCCAGTTCTTTTGCTCTGGACAAGATCTTGAACTGTACAAAAAACATGAATAAGTGTTCATACAACTCAGTATAATAATACAGTCTCTGAGTCTGTAAAAACATTGAAGAGTTTTGGCTTTGAAAGTGAGATAATAATTATAATATCAGCAACAATGCTTAACAGACAAAATAAGATAATGACCAATTTACAGCAAACCTTTGCTAATGAGTCTTCCACCAATCTTATTGTGATTCTCTTCTGAACTGGTTTGCAATGTCATCAAGAACTCTACAATCCCGTCTGCTCCTCTAGTCTGGAGAAATGTGAGGAGTTTCTTAGCTCTCTCGCTATGGCTCATGTACGTTCCTTTAAGATCTCTGTAGTTGTCATTATTTATGACACTTTTCTGGAGGAGACTAGGAAGAAGGAGGATGATGTCTAATTGCTCTAGTTCTTTTGCATTCTCTTGCAAAATATTCATTAGCTCGCTTTGCTCTGTTGATGGCTTGTCAGTAGATGCATCTTCAAACAGCATTAAAGCTCTGTGGTGCCCTTCACATGACTCACTAGTTGATTTTAGTGCACCTAAAAATGCAGTCATGGCTAGATTGCCTGTCCTTGTAACATATTCTATTATCCTTTTTATGCATTCTACACGCTGTGTCGAAGAGGTGGTCGATTCCTTGATGTCTGGAACAAGAGGAGCAAGGACAGGCCTGCCTTCAAAAGATTGGGCGAGTACTGATAGATTGAGGAGGTCCTGGAGTGAAGGCTCCAGGTCGTGCAGTATCTCAACTGGCACTGACGGAAGTGGGGAAGTGCTCATCACTTAGTGTGTGTCACAGACAAACAACAAATCACAAACAACTGGGAAGCAAAAGTGCCAAAATATTGATGAATGAAGCATTTTGATTTTTTGCAGCAGCTCATAGATCTAATCTTGCCACAACAGGAAGTAGATTAATCACTGCACCTCCTGCTTACATTTTTAACTTCTTCTGTTTACTAAAATGGAGGAAAGTGTCAAAGAGCTTTGGCAGGACTTGCTGCTTAGATCTAACCTCCTTGAGTCTAGACCACCTGATCCACTCAATCACATCACTAACTAGTAAGGATACATTACAATGTCCTTGTATATTTTGTATGTGCTGTAAAAGTTGTTTAATAATAATAATAATAATAATAATTTAACAAAACTAGCTCCAAAGCATCTCTTTTGCTCCAGTTTAACACGTCTATCATTGCAGTCCACCCCATTGTCACAAGCTGTTGATGCAGCCATTTCACTACAATACACTAGTCTCTGTACTGGATCATTCAATGATCAAGTGTATGAAATTTATTCCATTTTAACTGATGACACTTGTAGGTTACTAATTTTCCTTTGCATTAAACTATTCAGCTATGATATATAGATGATGGTCTGGCCGGAGGGATATCAAATCAAATCTACAAAGAATTTATTACACGGTTCATTTCAAAGTATTATTAAGAATCAATTGTTTCTTTACAAATATGCAGAAGGAGTGGCTATAATGCTTTAAATTTTTAGCACTATTTTAGTTCCAAATTGTGTTAGATTTTTCTTTGCTGCAGGATTGACATGAAACTCCTTCACGAGTCACTTAGAATAAATACCCTATATCCCTACCAGCAGCCATGTTGCATCACTTATAGTCAGTTCAAGGAATCGATCACTACAGCTGTATCAATGAGAGGCAAGTGGATCTGCATTAAAGTAAAAGTAAAATATTCTTCTTCTATTAAATAGAATATTGCAGGCTTGGACGTGAGCTTTATTATTCAGTTCATAATATGACAAAAGGTATTAAAGTTCATATCATCATTAAAGCACTGTTCATGTGTGTGTGTATGATTAGAAATTGCAAGTGATTTTCTCAGACAATTATCTAATGGTGAATCTCCAAGCAGCGACAATGCACTGCTGTTTCTTAGGTAATTAATAATAATAATAATTATGATCTATTAGAAAATAATTTCCATTTTTAATAATATTTATAATTCATATAATATAGTCAAAATCTTACAGAGGAAGAATTTCTAAAAGAAGTTCTCAAATTATTTCAGCAGCAATACAGCAAGTGTAAAAAGGACTAGCAGCAACGTCACCATTGCTAGATACTTCACATAATTCAAAGTGTTTCGCAATTCATTAATTTCAATTGACAATCTATCCAACTATAAATATAATAATTGATTATTATTATTAATCGTCGTGGCGATAAGCTCCACCCACCTTTCTAATTGCCATCGGCGAAATGTCTTTTTTAATTTGTTCTTGGTTTGAGGAGTGGGTTGGCGAGGGTTTACTTGTGGGGACCTCCTCTTTTATTGTCTTTAAAGAGTAGCGACATAACAACCTTCACCAAGAGATATAATAATATTATACTTAATAATAATAATAATAATATAATTTCATTATTATTTATACTACGGGAGTGGTTTAACAAGATACTCCCTTGGTTTGTTTGGTTAGTTACCACACAACCAAACAACATGACGCTTGTCACTGAACATGTGAAAACATCACCAGTACCATAATTGGTACACATCAACTACACAATAACCCCCTCAACTACACAATAATCAACATCACTACATAAATATTCAGTACAAGTAAGAGATGAGACTCTATGCATAGAAAATGTTTTTACCTGTACTCCTGGACGCTGGATGAACTCAGTTCCTTCCAGAAGAGGCTCAACTGGGAGGTGCTAGGGGGTGTGGCCCCGGAATCAAACTGGTAGGTCTGAATGAGAAACTTGTCTTGAGTTATTGATTTCGTATCCAATCCAGTCCCTTTGACCAGCTGGACTTGAACTGCCGCTTTAGAGTGAGGATCTATTGTGTTAAGGTTCGGACGGACTTTATATCTTTGGGGAGCCGTCGTTTTAATCTAACGAGTGGGCGGAACAAATATGGACACTGTTATATTTTTATTTTCTTTCTCTTTACTTTATAAGCTAGCGGTTGATCCGAGATGTTGCTCAATTGAAGCGTGCTGAACAAATCTTTATCGGGCTGACCACAGAAATGTAACTCCTCCGACGGACTAAACATGGAATGAACACACAACAAATCACTCCCTCCCTCTCTCCCACCCTTACCTTATATGGACGTATGATGGAGGAGGTTTTCTATAAGAAGGAAGATCTCCATAATCAATGCTACTGGTGGAACGAGGCAAAGAATGTTCCGGGGACTGTCAAAAAAGAAAAAAGGACTTGATTGAATACTTGTATAAATTGATATACACATGTACATGTACATTATTAAAAATTCTTTCAAGAATAATTTACAAGTAATTCCCTTCAATCTCTCAATGTACATGTACATGTATTCATTTACCGGTTGAGATGAGCTGATGAGTTTTGTGACCTGTCTCCTCCTATATCCAGGGCTGGAGGCAGTTCCTCTCAGCAAATGTGGTTCCAGTGAGGACGTTGAGCGCTGACCATAGTATTCTGCATCTTCATCAGTGCCGTAACGGCTCTGACGACTGGGGGGCTGGCCAGAAGCAAACCTAACCTAGGGATAAATAGATATTTTGAATATTTTAAATAATAATATCCTTTACATGCTCTGCCTAAAAAAAACTTAGAGGTGGTTGGAGACTAATATTGTTCCTTTTAAATTTATGTACACCATACTAGTAGACTACAATATCATGCTTTATGTATGGTTATTAGTATTGATTGGATGGTTGGTCTAAGTGATGAACTGGTTGGTTCATTTGTTGAGGTGGTTGTCCTGACCACCATAGGCAGAACTATGCTTCATTAGGTTAAGAAAAAAGAATAATAAATACATTTACACCTACATGTAGTCTAGACATAAATTGTGTACATGCACATGGAGACTAATGTCTATGTCTAGCACTTATAATATGGAGTACAAGGAGCTTACAAGCCCCATAGACATGTAGTTTATGAAAGGTGTGTCAGTGACCGTCTGCCACATTAACACTGACATTATTTGATGAGGAGGCCAGACAATAAATATTGGATATTATGAATTAAATATTTACACAGCTGCTAGGCAAAACATGCTGCAATTTAATACTGCTTAAAGTTACAATAAACATGTCCAATGTTATAACAGGTGGGAGATGAGCTTATTCCTAGAGCCAACAGAGGAAGTTAGATCAGAATCAGATTAAACTGATATTTTTAAGCAATAATAGCAATTATATTTAAGCTGTAAAACATGTATATAAGGTTAAATTTTAACATCTTTTCATTCTACATGTAAATAAATAATACTCGTACTTTTTAAAATAATAATTTATAATAATAATAGCAACAGTAATAATTACTTGTCTGGGTCCTGACTCGCTCTCTTTAAGCTCCTCCCCTTCCCCGTCCTCCTCTTCCTCCTCCTCTTCTGCTCCGATACCTTCATCAGGGGATACCCCGAGAGGGTCTTTCAGCCAGATTGAGTCGTGTTCTTTGCGGAGTTCTTCCTTGAAAGTTAGAGCATCAAATGTCCAGTCGTCGACCCCGCCAAACATTGTGAGTAGTTGTGAAGGAGAAATGTAATCAGTGATGTCTGATTTAGTTACAAATCTAAAAAAACATAATAGATAAAATAGCTATTTTAGTTAATTTTAATCAAGATTTGATTTGTTACAAATTTTTTAAGTTACTCAAAAATTGGGTCAACATCCCTGTACTATAGTACAGGGATTTTGGACAAATTTTGCCAAAATTGAAAAGTAGAAAATTCCTCAATTTTATTACATTTTCTGATGCATATACATGTACTTATGTTGTGTAGCAAGTTTGAACTGATTCCGATCAAAATTAGATTTTTTACAAATTTTAAAAGTTACTCCAAAATCGGTTAAAAGTCCCTGTACTATAGTACATGATCTCGGGCAAAATTTTGCCAAAAATGAAAAGGAAAGAATTCTCCATTTTTATTACATTTTCTGATGCATATACATGTACTTACATTGTGTAGCAAGTTTGAACTGATTCCGATCAAAATTAGATTTTTTACAAATTTTTAAAGTTACTCCAAAATTGGTTAAAAGTCCCTGTACTATAGTACATGGTCTCGGGCAAAATTTTGCCAAAAATGAAAAGGAAAGAATTCTCCATTTTTATTACATTTTCTGATGCATATACATGTACTTATGTTGTGTAGAAAGTTTGAACTAATTCCGATCAAAATTAGATTTTTTACAAATTTTTAAAGTTACTCCAAAATCGGTTAAAAGTCCCTCCCTGTACTATAGTACATGGTGAAATCCAAAAAAAATCGCTAGAAGAAAATTCTCCATTTCACTACGTTTTCTGATGCACATAATACGTGTATATTTTTTAGGTAACCATACTTTATTTTTCTAACTGCTGTTTCGCTCAGCCATGACTTAATGATCTTCCAAGCAGCTAAACAAAAAAACAATACATCATGTGACATTCACACACACACACACACAGACAGAGCTAGAATAGTATTATTACCTTGTAGTAGCCATGGCATTTCAAACACTAGCATGTACCCTGAAAATGAAAGGACATAAAAAACAATAACAAGTAATGTGAATTTCATAACAGCTGCAACAAGGATAAGATAACTAGAAAAATCCCAAAATATGGCAATTAAATAAAAACTTGACCACATTAATGCTACGCTTTTTTCTTACTAAGTAAATAATGAATAATTATCACTGCTTACCCAGCATGTTGGGAAAGTAGAGCTTGAAACAGTTTATGATCACTTTCACAAAGTCCATATCCATGTTGCTCAGCCCACACTGTGACATGTTGAAAACAAGTGTGACCTTTTTATTAGGAAATTTACGAGCCTGTGATAAGTAATATTGAAACAGAAAGTAATAATAGTAATAGTAGGAATTCTGATAATAGTAGTAATTGTAATGAGTGTGGTAGACTAGAGAGAGAGGGGGGGAGAATGAGGTACTGTCTTACGTGAGATTCTAGAGCAAATACAAAGAGTTTTTGGAGGTCGGGAAGCTTTTTTGGATCTTTTTTATGAAGATGACAATTGAGGATTACTAGAGGGAGAGAGAGAGGGGGAGGGATGGAAGAGTAATACAGAATGATAGGAGGGTATTGATTTACAAAACGTATACCAATTGTATTTTGTTCCTTGTCTTCTCCATGGTTATATGCTAATCCAATATCGAGCATTGACTGATCCAGCTCTTGGTATTTTAAATCTAATAAACAAACAAATAAATATATTATTACAATAAAGTCCTTCTCTTGGAATTTACCGTGAACTCCAAAGGTTTTACGCCATTTAAGAGCTCCAACCTTTAAAAAATAATACAAAATAAAGTTGCAATGTTAATGTATGCGTATGTATATGTACTTAAAGCAAGTTAAATGTACATGTACATGTACGTACTAGCATTTCATATGCTGCTTCTCCATCGCCCAACTTTTGAATTAAAAACTTTTCCACGTACGGCAGACAATTTCGAACCCTCTTCACATCCCTTTGATCCACCTCATCACTGTCTGAAATGATGCATACATTTCCAGATAAAAATGATTTAAAAAATAATCTAATTCTTCGAGCTCTTACCTGCGTACTCGCTTAGAAATCTGTCCTGCAAGATCTTAGCCTCTTCCTCCATTTCCCCATTCTATTAACAAAGCTAGCATTAATACGGGAGGCAAGAGTTACAGTTCCACATACCTGAAATGCAGCCATGTAATGTATTGTTCTAAATATCGCCCACAAAATGGCGGCTGTTTTCATCATAAATATGTTTAAATGTCATTATTAATTAGTTTTATGCATTTCTAAAGATATTTTGAAAAGAGAGGACATAAAATAAAACTAGTTGCATTTTCCAAGAAAAAGATGAGAAATAATAATAATAATAATAATAATATCGTTAATTATATGATCATTGAGATGATTCTGCTGGTTGTTCCTGAGATTTCTCTCCCTCCTCCTCCTCCTCAGCTTTGCTCTCTCCCTGTCCCTCGGTCGTTTCTCCTTCCTCCTCCTTTTTCTCTCCCTCTTTCTCCCCCTCGAGATCCAAAACAGAAAGTGGGACTATCAAATTATCCGTCGTCATCAAGTCGTACTTGATAACATAGCGAGTGAACCTCTTACAAAGATACGTCTTCTCCTCGAAATCGTTAAACAGCGTCCGATGGTGACAATAAGCGTGAGAGAATATGCGATAAATCCTCCGGGCGACCGAGCTGAGTTTCTGAGCCGAATTCTCTTTGATGGAAACACGAGACGGGAAATGCTTGTTGGAATTTAAAAGAGAGGCTGCCCCGTGGAGAGTATGTAGCGTGTAATCAAGTGCAGAGCATTCCTTGGGCTGTCTGTGAGCCGCACAGAGAAATATCCACTGCTCTGTGGCAGTCATTTGCTTGCAGACGAGAGGGTCACATTCCTCCAGTAGGCAGACCGTGAGCGAGTTTAACTCGTTGCAAAACTGTCGAAGGTGTTCGTATTTCCACGAGGCCTCGTCTTGTACAGGGGGAGGGTCGAGGATCGCTTCAACGTCTTTGTAGTCTTTCCTGATCAGTTGCTGTATGTATTGTTGGACTGTTGGGAGAAATATATAAATATAATATAAGTATACATGTATGTACATGTACTTTGTCAATTAAAAGTTAATTATCGCTAGTCATTAGCATAATTTTAGTATAAGGTTAATGTTACCAGCTAGTGTTGTCTCCATATCGTTAAAATCCTGATCTGGCCAATTATAGAAGTCGACTTTCTTCGTTCCTGGCCTGTTTCGACGAACAACCTCAGTCGCCATTTTGCTTTGACTCCAACTTGTGGGCGGGGTCTAAAGACTGGGCCCGCCCAAAACCACGCCTTTTAAAATGGCGGATCAGACCGAAATTCTTGTAGAGCTCTTATCTACTGCTTCTAAAGGAGTCGACACATCTCAAGTCACTCAACTGCTAGAGAATGGTGCTGATCCTTTAATAGGACAACCTCTTTGTCCACTGCAGATAGCAATCAAGAGAAGCATGGCTACTCTCATTAAGATCTTGCTTCCTTTCTGCTCCCCCCAGGCTCTGTCTGATAGAGCTCCATCTCTACTTCTCTATGCCATCAATCACAATAACTCCATTGACACTATACAACTCCTCCTAGACTCTATAAATGGAGTAGACTCTTTAAACACACTAACTAATGGTACTACACCATTAATCAGTGCTTTATTAAAAGGGCGGTTGCCAATCGCCTCTTACCTACTTGATAAAGGAGCAGATCCTAATTTTAGCGATGCAAATGGAACTTTCCCTGTACATGTTGCAGTCAAGCATGGCAATATGGACTTACTAGAGGAATTGTCCTCATTTGGTGCTAGTTTTGATGTACAAGATGGACTAGGATATACCCCATTACACTATGTTACTCACTGCACAATAGCTGAATATCTCACCCTACACAAAGGAGTTGATCCCTTCATTAAGTATGCTTAATTATTTATGCAAAAATGCATTAGATATTTAAATTAATGGTATAATTTATGTCCTCATTAAAAGTATTAAAATTGACTTCTATTAGGAACAATAGAGGAGAGACTGCTTTGGTCTTAGCAAGAAGAAGAGGTGATGAGAGCCTGTCTTCATCACTAGCAGACATTGAGAGTAACTGGAACTTGTTGAGTCATGCCTCCAGAAGCAAGAGACATTGGCTACTCTGGTATTTAAGCGACACTTTTAAAAGACTTGGATTTAAAATATCATTAATTGTTATAATAATATGTATTATCATGGCATGGACATTAAGTGTGTACATACATGGAGGGAGACATCCCTTTCAATGATATTATATATATATAGAAGAGACAAAGCAGAAATACTATTCATTGCTATCATTAGAAATTACATTTATATTATCAATGTTTATTCAAGAATGAAAGGAGTACAAATGTTGTGTTGTGTTAATGAGTTACAACAGGGACAGGCGAATAGTTATGTGTGGGAGAGGTTGATTCAGACAACCGATTTGTTAGCTTCTTTGCTGCTGGTCTGAAATGAATATTGTAATACTCATTACTCTCAGAGTTTGACCTTTCGAATGAAGGAACCGAGTGACCATTTGACTCCAACGATGTCTGTTTTAGCAACAGCGGCTTCAGTGTTGGTATTTCAGGTAGCGGCTTTGCCGTGGGAAACATTGGCTTTGGTGTCAACGGTAAAGGCTTAGCCCCAGAAGGTACATTCTTTAATAATGGGACCGACCTATTTGGAGAGGATCTTAAAGGAGACGATGATTTTGGCGGCGACGGTAATGGCTTGGGTGATTTGGGAGGCTGAGGTGTCACCTTCACATCAACATATCCTTCATCATCTTCTGTGTCCAGCTGCCTTACTTGTACTATAGAAGATCTTAAATGCCCGTTCATATGCTGATGTCCATCACTAAAAGGTGACGCTGGAGCAAGCGATCTTGGCAATACAGTATGGTCTTCATGGCTACTGCTTTGTCTTGGGATTGCGCTGGAACGCTTGCTGCTGCTGCTGCCTCCTTGAGCAGTAATGGCTGAATACTGATATTCACTTATTGGTTCATTCTCAGGAATCAGGACAAGGTATTCTTGGGTGCAATTCCAAGCGTTTTCGAGTTTCGATCGTGCGGCCACTTCAGCTCTGAATTCCTCGCTGTTCCTCATGGAATCAATCTCAAGGACTATCTTGGAGAAGATTGGACGTTTTTTTGGATTACTCTCGAGGCACCATTGGATCAGCTCAAAACTGCAAGACAGAAATTATAAAAATAACAACTGCCCAATGTATACAAGCAATATAATGTACATGCATGCACTGCTGCCAGTTACAGTGTTAAGTTATCTTTGGAAAGTTAGATTTTTGTTCTGACATGTTCATTGTTATTTTTAGGACTCGCCGCACCAATTAATTAACTGGATTAGTTGTGTAGGAGGTGCAGGTGGTGTCTGTCTGTTTACATCTTCAATGTGTGGCATAGCAAAAAGGAGGTACAATGGTCCAAGCATTCTTTTACAGTGTAAAATTTTAGCTATTGCAACAATAGTAACCCCATTAAACTCAAGACAAAAGTTCATACTCTTTAAATGCAAAGCATCATTAACATTATTATTACAGCAACTATTGAAATTGCTACAACCATGAATGGTAAAGGAAGGCTACAACTTACAGTGAATCAGGGCAAGTCCCTGGTTTTCTTAGTTCATCCTTATTTTCAGGTAGTGGCTCTCCTAGTGTGAGTATCTGCCATGCTGTCAGGCCAAAGGACCACTACACAATTATAAAAGGAAATGCAATGTACATGTTGCACAGTTTGCATAAGGAAGCATTTCCTCCTTTCACTGTGGTGTTTAACTTACCACGTCGCTTGCTTCTGTGCTTTCACTCCCTTGAATTTCCATTTCTGGCGGAGGCAAGTTAATCTTGACACAGTTTACAAGACTATAGTAACTGAGGTCACCTACCACAACAGTCCCCTCACTATCAATACTAAATACATAGACAGAAACACGGCTCAATATTAACTGTTGTTTACTGCTGATTATGAGCTAATTAACTTACAGGCACGTTTGAACAGAGAGCATCCCATAAACTAGTCCTTTTCTGGCCATTGCATTCATCCCTTTCGATATTTGGTGCATTAGATCCACTAACTTTTCCACATCTGTTATCTGCAACGTAAATTATGAAAGTTTACTACATTCTGTTTACTAGTAATAGTATGTTGAGTGCATGTTTTTGTGTACTAAGCATTATCATTTTGTTATCAGTCGTATGATGATCCTATTACCTTTTTTGAATCTAGCCTCAGTTTCCTTAGATAACTAAGCAGGTTGTGTTCCGAGAAGTACGGATACGCTATCAGAACATTGTCCTTGGGGCCATAAGCAACACCAACCAGCTTCAATACATTCAAATGTGTCGCTTTATTCAGACGTAGCAATTGTTTAAGATACTTGCATACCAATGTTGAATCATCTGCGACTGCATAGACACAATAACAGTGATGCTTCATGCATTATTTTGTTCTACCTTTAAATCTCTTCACAGCTACAAAGTGTGTCACGCACGTATTGTGCGGTTGCGGCTCGCAGTAATTCCCCTGGTACACTTCGGTGCATGGTCCTATTGTTTTTAGTACATGATATTTGAATGTTTTCATGCAGGAGGCACATATAAGGATATAGATACTCTATCTACTAACCGTCAGCCAAGAAAGTATTCATTTGTAGCTTGTCTGCCTGTAGGATATTATCAGTATACTCACTCAGGACAGCCTTGTATGGATTTGGGATGTTCTCCAACAGCATTCTGTGACCTGGCAAGGAAGTGAAAAAATACCCTCAACTCTAATCAAGAAAAAAAAGCACCAACTTTGAAGCATCGTATCGCTATTTGTCGATATATTTTGTACTAGTCTCGCCAAAGTACCAGTTGGCCGAAGTCTAAAAAAGGAGTAGAAATTATGCTGTGTTACATTACAAATAAAATGCAGCTTATATTACATGCAATATTATGCTTACGGAAAGTTTACTGTGCTTGATTGATTGAGATTAGCAAAAGTATGTGAAGCACCTTTTCTTCTTTTGCAGACCATGCGGCCAATGATTAAAGTGGCAGCAATGAATATCAGTAGCAGTACAGCCTCAAATGTCATGAGAAGCGTAACTATGATAATCAAAAGATCTTCCTGATAATGCTTTCCTCCATTTAAAGTAGAGGTAGTGGATGCTGGAGGTTCTGATGTTATTGTCATATTGATGTCTGTTTCTGCATTCCAGCATGTTCTATTATCAGCATAATTGGCATTATAGTAAGTACGAGAACAGTCCAAATCTCGTAAAAACCAACGCAGCGTGTTTGAAGTATTGGCCAATTGGTAGAGTTCATTCCATTGGGAAGAGCAAGGGCCACTTGTTAGATTAAAGCAAGTATTATAGCAGAGCTGCATGGGTAAGCTTTCATTGTTGCAGGGAGGGAAGAGGTAGTGACAGAAGAGGGGTATGACATAGCTGCTGCATTTCAGTTCACCTTCATTATTATTATCAAGAGCTCTTGAAATGATGCCCAGTATTTCGACAGAAGACTGAAAGTTTTGATCAGTGCCATTAGGTAAGTAGTAGCTCCTGTTTCTTGGTTTGAACCCGCACGGGTCTAATGCTAAGTTGTAAGGCTGACAGAAACTAGAGAGAAAACATGGAAGGGGGCAAATATGGCTTTAGTGGTATTTTTATAAGACTAAATTTTATACCTTGTGTCTTGACTGGAATTCCCTGGAAAGAGATAAAAACAATGCTAAAAGGTTCCTTTTTACTATTAAACTTACCTTGGCATTTTACTGTGGCGCAGATCAAGAGGAGGAGAAGCAAGACAAAGAGTCCTTTTCCTATCATCATTATTAATGAGCTTCTTGCACACAAGCGAAGATTTTTATGCATTGGTAGGCGTGTCTAATAAAAATTCTGAATCGATTATCTAATTAATTTTAGATCTACTTGTGAAAAAATGGCGGAAATTTTTGAATCAGAACTCCATTCACAAATATTATCAATTCAAGAAAAGCTTAAGGCATGATAATAAGATAGATATTGTAAAAATTTTTATTTAATTTTTAGAGTCAATCAGAGAGGCTTCTAATAAGAGAAAGAGAATTGAAAGAGAGAAATGACTTGTTAATAAAGCAATTCAGTGCAATACAAGAAATGGAAGAACTCCTTGGGAAAAGACAAAAGAAACTGCAAGAAAAAGAAGAAAATTTAGAAGCTCGAGAAAGGATGATCTCTGCCAAGAGAGAACAAATGGAACATGTACAAGCAGACCTAGAGGAGAAGGTAATCGTAACTATGGTAACAGACCACACCCACACCATTATTATTATTTTATTATTAGTGCGATAGTCTGGTAACTCGTAATGATGATTTGATGTCTCAAGTATTATCATTACAATCACAAATTGCCAAAATGAAAGTAACTTAGATGAAGTTTACATGTACATGTATCAATAGTCAATGATGCTGTGTCTTATTTTATATATACATGTACATACTAGGCTAAGAAGAAAATGGATGAGCATTTAAAAGAGGTAATTCATCATTGTTATATAGCACTGTCTTCAACTCTTCTCTCTCTCTCTTTCTCTCTCTCTCTCTCTCTCTCTCCCTCTCTCTCTCTCTCTCTCAGGATCAGTTACCATTAAAAACTCTAACCAATTCATTAATGCACTGGCTAACAAGACTACAGCTTCAAGCCAACTCTCTCTCTCCTCTCGACAAGACAATGAAAGAAACCACTCTAGCAATGTCACTTGACATCCTACCCTCTCTCGTTAATCACATGACACTAAATCACGTGACACCCTCTGGCGTGGACACACCCGAATTACTCACCCTACTTGAGTTTGTTCATTTAAGTACAAGTACTCTTGCAGAAGAAGAGGTAATTTATTAATATTAATAATATTATAATTGATAATATTAGCATCACACCACTGTCATCACTTCATTAAGGAGACTCGGGGAAAAAATTGAAAAGGTACACAAGTACGCCACGATCCTTACAATTTGTTTATTTATTTTATTTGTTTGTTTATTTATTTATTTAATTATTGTTCCAGTTTGTTCCTAATGAAAATGTTCAAGTTGACGTCCTCTGTTCTCTTATATCACTACATACCATTACTCAGGGTATGGTAGATTCATACATGCATAATTACACATGTAATATGTATGTACGTGTGTATACTATTGTTTATAGAATTTATTTTGAATCAGATTGTTGGCTTTTTCCGCTTTTGTGGCATGTTTGTTATAATTGGTACACCTATCTCTCTCTCCCCCTCTCTCTTTCTCCCCCTCTCTCTCTCCCTCTCTTTCTTTCCCTCTTTTGTTTTTCTTTTGTTTCCCTATCTTTCACATGATGCATGATCTGTATTTATCTGCAGTTTATAAATTGGCGAATATTTTGGAAAGACTAACAGCTGTTTTAAAGAGCTCTAAGGTATATTGTTTGTTTTGTTTCAAAAGTTCCGCTATTCTCTAGCTAATACATGTATATTATACTGAGTTATGTACATCTAATTGTAGCATTTATACTGCATGTACATGAGCATAGTCATATAGTTTATTTCTAATTTCTATTTTTGTTGAAAAATTGAAGTCAGAATCGGCTCAAACTTTCTACATAGCATAAGAAAATGTAATAAAAATTGAGGGTGATTTTGGAGCCATTTTTCAGAAAAAACCATGGGCTATAATAGTACAGGGAACTTTTCAGATTTTGGTCCATTTCTTAAAATGGCCATGACTCGAAAAATTGAAGTCGGAATTGACTCAAACTTTCTACATAGCATAAGTACATCAATATGTATCAGAAAATGTAATAAAAATTGGGGGTGATTTCGGAGCCATTTTTTGGAAAAAACCATGGGCTATAGTACAGGGATTTTTCCAAAAAACCAGCAATTTTTTAAAATGGCCATAACTTGAAAAATTAAAGTCGGAATCGGCTCAAACTTTCTACATAGCATAAGGGCATCAATATGTATTAGAAAATGTAATAAAAATTGGGGGTGATTTTGGAGCCATTTTTTGGGAAAAACCATGGGCTATAGTAAAGGGAACTTTTCAGATTTTGGCTCATTTCTTAAAATGGCCATAACTCAAACAATTAAAGTCGGAATCAGCTCAAACTTTCTACACAGCATAAGGACATCAATATGTATCAGAAAATGTAATAAAAATCAATTGTAACCATTTTTGGTCATGACTTAAACTCCCTTACCATAGTTCCATTAGTTATTGTAGTGAAGATAACAACTGTATGATGTTTCAGTTATAATTTCTACCAGTTTACTTAAGCTCTGTTATTGTGGCTAATAGGTCCAGCAATTGTTTATGCTGTACAGAGGAATGGATGCAATGTTTTCTCTACTGAAGAATGAGAAACAGCCAGTTGTACTGACCAGTAAAGTATTAGACATATTAATAGACCTGATGCCAGAACCAGGTAAAAAGAGCAATCTTTAAATGTGAAATGAAATTAAGATTTAAATTCTGGTAGAGTAGAATTTGTGTTGTCTATTATGATAGAATTACTTATAAGATTAATTTGTTTAGTTTTTGTCGAGCGATGTACCTCCCGTAATTATTACAGTACAGTATTGTCTTGTCTGAGGAGGCCATCACTTCATGTTACCAATCTTGAGAAGATTAGCATTTTATTGCAGAGGACATCAAAGTACAGGTATTAAAAATGTATCAATTTCTAACTATGCATGTATAAAAACTTTTTATAACTATACTAGTATGCTTTTATGAATAATTTCTTGTTTATTTTTCAAGCAATTCACAAAAAGTTATAGCTTAATTTTATTTTTTACACTTCAACCTATGCAATTTTTTTTTCTTTCAAAAATGTTCATAGATCAGTCTGCCATTTGCTGCAGTCTTTAAATGGAGTCCAGACCATCAAGTCATCACTAATACAAAACTCAAGCAACCATTTTGTACAATTAAACTTAAAATCAACGCTAAACAACATTGACAATCACATTATTAACACAACAGCAAGAACATGTAGAAGTGAATGAGTTATGAACATGGATATATCAATAAGTGTATTTTATACGATAGTCTGATTATTTTTTCTGGCTATTTAATTATTATTATTATTATTATTATTATTATTATTATTATTATAAATGATGTTCTGGTTGATAGCAGTCTGGAGGAAGATAATAAATATGCTCAGAAATAACTGGAGTTTGTCTCTTAGAGTGATGGAACTGAGTTAGAACGTTTAGTATATCATCATAAGGATTCTCCTCTTCATTATTCTCTTCCCAGTCCGAAGAAGACTCGCTGTAATTTATAACGGTGAAATATTTCCTTTCATCATCTTCGTCTTCCTCATCTTCTTCTTCCTCCTCCTCCTCATGGTCTCTTAAAGGAACTAGTCCAAGTTTTTGTAGGTGCATGGTCGTTGCTTCGCTTGGATTAATCAGAGAACAATTTGGAAGTGGATTTACATAGACCCCATCCATTACCCTTTTCTCTCCTACCACTTGAAAAGTTTTATCTTCTCCTGTTGCTCCTGCATTTTTTGCTCCTTCCTCCCTTTCTCTTTCTTCTTGTTTTTTCTGCCTTTGCATTGTGGTATCTCTAACTTGCATAAGCTCCTCATACACTATATATAGATAAGTATCATTTATCAAGTGTGTGTGGGTGGATAAATAAAGGTTAATATATAAGGAATATTTGCAAATGGTTGGTGTTTTAAATATGCATGAGTGTGGGCTGTTAGTTCCTGTTATTAGGTGCTTTATAAAGTTAGGAATTTGGCAGAGATTTGGTGCTGGTATGTCACTATGTCCATAATTGACACAATGTTGTCCTTTTATGGTAGATTCTAGCAGTAAACTATGTTGTGTTTTTTTCATCGTAGAATTGAGAATTGCTTTTTTTTTAAATCTGGGGCCACTTATAAAGTAAAACTATACTTTAAATTGCTATCATTTATTTATTTATATATTTGTACATTTATTTATTTATTTATTCATTTATTTATTTATTTATTTATTCATTTATTTATATATTTATTTATTTATTTATGCTGACCTTTTTCTAGGACAAAGTAAGGGTTTGTGGCAGTAGCAAGTGCTGGTGCTTCTTCCTCCAATACAAAGTATGGTTTTGCTACATCTGAGCTCTGAGTGTGTCCCTCCTCTTCTTCCTCTCTCACTTCTTCTAACTCATCCTCAATCCTCTGATGCTTTATATAAGGAGAGAATGGAAGTAAGTTGAATTTAATATTATTACCATTATTTATTTATTTATTTATTTATGTATTTATTTATTTATTTCTTTAAGTATTTATTCATTTATTTATTTCTTTATGTATTTATTTATTTATTTCTTTAAGTATTTATTCATTTATTTATTTATTTATTTATTTACTTTAATTTCTTGTATCGAATTGACATAGAAATCAACAAGCCTTGACATCCATTTGCTCTGATTGCATTTTATTGGATAAGTGCTGCTCTCAAATTCCTACGTTTTAAAAAAATATTTAAAAAGAATAATAATAATAATGCTATCAGTATTATTATAAGATCTTACTAATAAAAAGCTCTTTCTTGAGAAGCCCCAGTTCTTAAAGACTTCGTAAGACCATATATTCATTATCTGCCAAAGAAATAAGAAATGATGACAGTTGTTTTATTATTAAATGTCGTCTTCTTACTTCACAGGATTTAGGATCAACTCGTACAATCCCCTGCTGATTGATCCCAATGATGATCGGAACTAGTCTCGCACTCTTCAAAAATTGCCTTTTTGGTTCCTGTAAAGGTAAGAAATTAAATCAATGTTGTTTAACTTATAATTGAGTCATATTGCATGAAAAATAAAATAGAAAAAATTCTTCATTTTTATAATTTTTCTTAATACATATGCATGTACTTATGTTGCGTACCTTGCAGGGGAAGAATACAGTTTGATGAAGAGGAGAAGAAGTGGCTCCGGTGATGTAGATCTGTTCCAACTCCTCTCGTGTGTATGATAGTATCTTCTCTCTTTCCTTTAGTATTTTGTCTTTAATGCCTTTAATACCACTGAATCCAACCGGCAAGAAATCAGTGATACTACGTAAGAAAAAATATATAAATATAAATAGCAGAGAAAAAGAGAGAGGGAGAGAGAAAGAGAGGGAGAGAAAGGTTGTATTTGTTATTTACTTGCAAGAGCTTATAACGGAATTAGCTTCAGTTCTATCCAGTACATAGCATTGGTATAAAACTGCTGCCAACTACAATGAGAGAGAGACAGACAGTAAGGCACATTCATAATTAAATTACTCATTCTTCAGACCATAAACGCAAGAGCTAGCATAATAGTATGGACCGTATGTAAATCAATACTATAAACTAAAGCCCCAAATCTTAATTACTTAAGTCATGTACAGCCTGAAGTCATACAAATTGAATAATATCACTATGTATGATATGAAAACATTAGCACTTATTATTTGCAGCCAAATAAGCCAATGTATGGAAAGGAATGCTTTTAGCTTTCTTCCATGACAAATTGGTGACCATCTGGCTGGAATCATAATTCCCTGAGAATAAACTTTGCACATTCAAAATTCCAGTCTTAGTAAACTTATGGATTACATTTACTGTTAGGTGGTTTTTTAAACTAAATGTAGAGTTGCACTTGCTTGTATGTTTGAGTTAAAACAAGAACTAGTTGGGCAATAAATCACCACCCACAGTTCCTGGCAACAGCCTATTAACTGACCAATATGGCCAGCATCCTGACACTAGCAAATATTAGCCTAAAATTTAAAGACATTCAAGGTATCATTAGCAGCATCTGTAGCCACAACAAGATGCAATAAAGAAAGCATAGAATCTATAATGCTGTCCTTATTAGTATCATTTAATGATGTGATCTTTCTTAAGTGAAATGATATCCCTACTGAATGTTATCCTATATCCTACTGGTATCTCTGGTGATATAAAATCTCAGTTTGCCTGCATAACAGGTTGATATTGTATTACTAGACTCCATTTTTATGGATGCACTCTATAAACACACAGACATATCGGTGTATTGCTTATTATCATTAGTAGTATACTCATTACCTATATTGGTAGTAAGGTAATATGATACTTAAATACATACTAAGAATAGTATGGACATCATTTATGAATAATCATGTATATGTACACTGTCAGAGTTTAGGAGACTTTTAATCTCTCATGATTATTAATTTCTAGATCTAACAATATCATTATATATATATATATGAAAGTACTAACTGTGATTGCATCTTGAAGCTGGCATGGTTGATTGCCATGAACAATGCTCAGCCAGGACTGATGGAACTTGACCCAGTCAGGGACTTTGATGGCCATCTTTGGTAATCTTTCATTACTAGCTGACCTGTTGTGGGACAGTGAGTAAGCACATCATAGAAATGGTCATTCTACATGAGTAGAATTTGTATATGTATGTGTGTGGAGTTGCATTTTATTATGTCATAAAGATAAGCATAAGTAGTACATGTGTGACTAGCATTGGATTTAGTGTATTGTGTGTGTGTGTGTCTTTATTTGTGTGTGTTTGTGTGTCAGTGAAGTTGTTATGGCCATACTTAAGTGATAGGAGTCTGCTAGTGGTGATCCCGTGATCCTTAAATGTCAATTTTGAGTCTAGGATGACCGGATTGTCCATAACTGTTGGTTAAAAAGCGTGAATAATTTAATGATCCGTTTATATACTGCTCAATGTAAAAGACTGTCTCTCTTTCTCTCTCTTCCTTCCTGAGCTATTTCCATAATCTATCACTCCCTTCCTCCTCTCTCTCTCTCTAATCTTTCCCACCTGGTAATATTTGGTGCTTTTTTGAAGGCACAAATACTTTTCCCATGGAGTTCATTCCGTTACGAGGTGGTGCAACTCTCGAGAGCTCAAATTCAAATTCCCAATCCATATCATTGCCAATTATCTAAAGGATACGATAGTAGAGATATGATTTGATTAATTTCATTTTCAAGATATAACGTGACTGTGACCAAATGTCTTAGACCAAACACGTACATTATACGATTAACTTTCTTAATAGTAATTAATCTGAACTCTGTCTGCTTGTAAGGATCCATAAATGGGAATTTTTATTATCATAATTACTCTCACAGACTGCGAGAAAAATCAATTTTAATTTCCTACATAACATTATGCTTATACTGATATCTGGCATGGTTCACTTCATGTGTGCATGGTCATTGCATGTCTATACTTACGTCTGGAGTTAAAGGTGTGTTCTCTTTCAGTTGTGATAGTATTCCTCCTTCAACAAACAGGGAGTATTGCTCCATGTTTGACTCAGCATGTATCAATATGCAGAGTCTTGATATCAGCTTGTGAATCGGCTGATAAAGACTAGCCTATTGTGGAGTGTGTGTTGGGTGTGGGGAGTGTGAATTATTATAACTATCACAATAATTGTATAGACACTTTCCCTCTGTCTCTCTGTCTGTCTCTCTCCCTCTCTCCCTCCCTCCCTCCCTCTCTGTCTCTCTCTCTCTCTCCTTACCAGTTCCCAGTGTAAATTTCCATTTGGTAATTTCACGCAAAACATGCGGAATTCTCTACGTAGAGTAGCATAATCCTTCAATGAAAGAGAAAGACCGGTATATAAATATATTATGACTAATTATAGTAATAAAGCAAAGCAAGACCACCCAATACAAGGTAGTGCTTATGGCATTATCATTATTGGAGGTAGGTTAATAGACAGCTGTCTAGTCTGTAGGTGTAATGGAGTGAAACTTACTAGCCCATACTATAGTATCATGATCAACCAGATAAGGAAATAATAATAATAATAAATAACAATAATAATAATAAATGCTTTTATGTGTGTGTGGCCATAACTGACGTATTATCATCATCATCATCATCATCATCATCATCATCATCATTATCATTATTATTATTATTATTATTATTATTATTTATTTATTTAATGCTTACCCTCAATGCTTCGTAAGGCTGTACTGGTCTTGAATGTTGTCCACCCCCACCTGGTACATACATACCCAGCCTCTGGGGAACAGCTCCTACCTCCTCAACTGGCGGAGTGGGAACACCTTTAGTCTTCACCTCTACTAGCAGGCTAGTCCGGAAATGAGGTGGTTTTTGTGGTAGTGGAGGAGGAAACGTAACCTCTTCATACGGTAAAGGAACCCTGTGGTTTAACACACTTGATCTCTTAGTGTGTTTTAGCGTGGTCGAGAGAGAAGGAGAGGTCAGTTTGGATAACTTCAATAGAGTATCGACACGAGTACTAGCGACTGAATCGTACACAGGATTGACCCCATTACCTTTCATGGCCCAAGAAGGATTGACGCTGTTGAAATCCACCCCCATCACCTCGCTGAGATCTTCAAGACTGTCCTCCTTAGTGAGGAGGTTCTTCTTCTTTCGAAAAGCTTTCCGTCTGTTACTGTAACGACCAAACGGCGAGATACGCCTTTTCCTATCAAGTCCAGCTGCTCCTGGAACATCTTCTGCTTCTTCTGTGGCTGCTGCTTTTCTTTCTCCTCTCCCTCTCCTTCTCCCTTTCTCTTTCCTTATCTCTACAGAGGGTATCTCCTGGACATTAACTATTTCTATGCCTGTGTGAGAAGAGTCATCATCTCCACCTGCTTCCAAAGCATAGCTTGATGGTCTACTAATGTGTATTCTCAGTGATGAACTGATATAGTGACTTATATCAGCAGTGTAGGGACTCTCAATTTCAATATCAGCTTCTCTGCCATTGAATGAAACTAGTAGAGTATCGTCAGATTGGCTTATCTGCTTTATGGCTTCGGGTGGCCATTGCTTGATGGGCTATATTATAATGAGGAAGACGTATAAAGGACATGCAATTTGATAATAAAGTTAGAGAGATCATAGGGGATTGTTATGTAAGGTTTTGAAAGAGAGGAGAGAGTGGGATTGATAGTGGAGTATAATCAATGACGGGGTTTATGACAAAATGGGATTGCTTCTTCTCACCTCAAAATTATCAGTGTCTAGCCAGAAAAGTCCCTTGAAACCGACCCCTAGTACAGCAGGCTGATGGTCAATCTATAATTAGATATAATATACAATAATCCCATTAGTTTTCATTGTATTATACTAGCTTACATTAGCACTGTATAGGCTCAATCCAAAACTCTCGAGTCTCATGATTCCTTTTATAAATGCAGTCTCGACCACTGCTTTGTTCCTTGCACCAATTCCTTTCATATTCTAAATTGTGGGAGTAGCAATGTATTATTGGCACAATTAATCTTGTTAGCATTCATCTCTCTGTGCGTGAAGCAGCAATACAAATGCTAGGTATACCAGTAAAGGCAAAAGGAGTATCCATGGTACTGGATTGGGAGTAGTTTATAAAATACACCCATCATATATAGTAGTGATGATGTAAGCCTGTTGTATTATTGCTATAATATGAGGAGTTTTGTGTATGAGCTATTATCCCAATTTATTGTGCTTTGTGGCTATAATTATAACATGCAGAAAAGGAAGAGGTAGCTTAAGCTAGCTGTCCTTGAAATTGCAAACAAACAGAATGACAGCTAATCTAACCTTGCCAATCAGTGATGGTAGACACCTAACACGGCTAAGCCTGNGCGGAAGAAATGTCTGTAACCATTCTGTTCCACTATAAAGAAGGATATAATATTCACATGCATCCATAATGATAAATAAAGCTGGACTTACTAAGTGAGATATTCAGCTGTGGACATGTGGACATGTGCAGCTAATGCACTAAGTTTTATTGCCTGTTGTGCCGGGGAGAAGTAGCCACCACATAAATATATTTGAAGCATCTGTATAGGAATGGAGCATTGGTTGAACTTGTAGCTTGCCATTTTCATAAAGCCTTACTTGATGGTAAAGTACTTCTCTTAGAAAAGGTGGGATTGTGAGTAAGTGAATGTCATCATTTGTGGTGAAGAATTTCTTTCCAAGGAGGAATATGGCTGAAGTAGAGTCTGCCAGCAGCTCTTCATTTCTCAGCCAGGATTCTACAAGGTGTGCTAGAGTAAGGTGTGTTAAATTTCAAAGGCTAACTGTCAATCCATTTCTGGTCCCCCTGGTACTCAGTGAGGCCCCATTCTTTAACAAATTCGCTGGTATCGGTTAACCCTGTACAAAATAAAGGAGTTTTCTCTATCTGTTTTATCTCTCTCTTACCGAAACTAAGTGCCAAGGTGCTCAATACGTCTACCACTTTAGTCTCTGGAGTGATCTGCGGTGTTTAATGATCAAAAGCTTCAATGAGCTAAGGCTTACCTGAACACTCTGCTCGTGGTCGTTGGAGAACTTTACAACAATCATCTTTCTCGTTTAACTAAGCGTTTCTTTCCAGCAATCTGCCTCACATTATAAAGTAGTTGAAGCTAATAACCAGTAACATTTCAAAGCTCAAATGAACTTCCGCATTCCATAAATTCCATAGTAAAATCATGAGTAAAATTCTCCAGTACTTTTACGCTTTTAGCTGCTGGAGTGGATTGCAAATGAACTAAACCATTTTGTGCTATAGTAAATCATGCATTATAGCACCAAAGAGGCTCATTTTGAGCTTTAAAACAAATGCTAAAACCTAAATTTTTTTGGCGCTCGATTTACCGGGAACTAAGCTAGACCTCGCCCATGCTTGTAGGTGGAGCTGGTGCAGGAAAGATAAGATAAGACAAGAAAGATGAGTCGTTTCAAGACCTCAAAGTATCGAAATGCCTTCTCCCGCGTCTTTAAGAAAGAGGTTAAACATGCACACACAACAGAGAGAGAACATTTAGCAATACTTTCCCTTCCTCCTATAGGAATGGATACACGACTTGAGTGTGGGCTCGAATCTCAAATCAAATTGTACCAACATCAAAGCCAGCGTCCTCTATACCGCCTTCATTCATAACTCAACCAGTGCGTGGGCGAGACAGATAATATAATAAATTTTACTAATAATTATTAATAGGCGTAGGCTCAGTTGCTGTTCTTCCATTGGAGTCTTCAGGTCGAAACTCTTCATTCCCAACTGTTGCCGGCCATTCTGGTCAGTGGTGGGCGTAAGGGTTAATTAATCATTGCAGTTTTTAAGCATCATAAAAATAACGAGCAATATTAAATTTATCAATTATGAAACCATAATTAAATGTATATTATTATGTAATGTAATTAAATTCATTTGCTCCAGGTCTGGTATCTGATTTTGCTTTCTCTCCATTTGACGATACACTCCTGGCCACTGGAGCTGAGGATGGACTCGTAAGTTATTTAAAATATTTGCTGTTATACGTCTAAGAGTTAATGTAGCATGGAATTATAAAGTGGGGGAGGTCTAATGAAGTGATTATTACTGATTAAGGTGTGGTAGTACTATTGTAATGATATGCTTGTAGGAACATGATGAACGTTAATGAGTGACACTGAGATGCTTCTTAAAATGGGCATTTAACATTTTTATAATTATTCGTCTTTGTAATAATTAGGAAAAAATGTAGCTTTTGCTTGGTGACTGCATATCGTAATTGCATGTACTATTTTAATGGTAACAGACTAACATGTAAAGATTTATATTATTATCATCATCATCATCATCATCATCATCATCATCATCATTATTATTACTATTATTATTATTATTATTATTATTGTTGTTGTTGTTGTTGTTGTTGTTATTATTTACTTATTTATTTCATAGATCAAGATATGGCAACTGCCTTCAGATCCTGCTTCCGTAACTTCTGATTTCTCATCCTCTACAGCATCTTGTACCCTAAAACCAGCTCAAGTATAACCACACACAATTACACATACATATACATTCACTTACAGCACATGTACATGTACATGTACATATTATTTATATGCATAGGGAGTAGGTATTGAGACATTGCACTTTAATCCAGTGGCTAGTGATGTCTTGGCCAGCACTGCTGGTCACTCTGTCTCTATATGGGACGTCAACAAGCAGCAAGAGAAATACAGTGAGTCTTATCGTTAAAATGAAAGGAGACTTGGGAGTAATTGGGACATTTCGAAACTTCTTTGTCCCAAACTGTCCGTTATTATAGAGGCTATAGTCTACTGTGACTAATGTCACTTCACTAGTACATGTACATGTATATATGTGTATTAATGATTACCATACTGATGGCTATCAGTGTCTTGTTATGCTAATTAACCAAGTCCTTATCTCAGTATATGGACATGCAGTGTTTGTATGCTTATTATATGAGAAGGATATTGACCCATTCTCCTCTTACTCACTTCAACTATTAAGGTATAAGTTTAGAGTCATTTATGTACATTATGAATAATGGCCTTTACCATAAAGAACTTTGACTTTCTCTTGAAAGGGGATTATATTCTTACTATAATGTCCGTTCCTCTACACCTGGCCAGCTTTTAGTTTACTGCACTTGCTTCCATGAGTCATGATTCTGATTGTAATGATGAAGTGTATGACAGGATTTCACATAGGATATTGTCATTGTAAATAATAGTGTCTATACAATCCTCTGCTTCATTTGCTAATCCTTAATACAATCCAATATTATCATATACATGTACATGTATATGATAATTAATAATAATCTTTAGTTTGAGTGTGTTTATTTAAAGTAACTGAGTGCTATACTCTTGTGTATAGTGGTCATTTTAAAGTCAATATATTACATATGTTGTTTTTTTGAAATCTTTTTAGTATCAAAGCATAATTCTAGCATAGTTCAGAATTTCTGCTGGAATGGCTCCGGGTCACTCCTGGCAACCGTTGCCAAGGAAACAGTATGTCTGCTATTGCTATTATGATTGCTTGTTTGTGTTTGTGTGGTGTTTTAGGAGAAGAGGCAGAAGAGACTTTTAATAGTAGATCCCAGAGCTGATACCATCAGTGGAGTGAGTTTAAACATACATTTAAACCAGATAGAGTACAGCTGCAATGATAAACACTAAAATAGCATAACAGTAATGGAGTAATGTCCATGTATTGGACCATTTTTATCATTAACATAGTGGTATTATAAAAATTGTATTTATTGTATTGTTAGGAAGTATACGAACATTCACAGAATAAGGACTCATATGTCACTTGGTTAGGGGACACTAATTATTTTGTCTCCACTGGCTACAGCTCAGTAAGTTGCACTTAGTGATAGTACTGTGTATATTCATGTACATTAGTACTGTATATAGCTTTGTGCAGCTGGCAATATCTCTTCTTTTTTTCCTTTCATTTTTGCTACTTTTAAGTTTTAAATTAAAAACCTCTCTCCCCCCTCTCTCTGTCTCCCCTCCTCTGTCTCCCCTCTCTCTCCCCCTAGTCCAGTACAGTTGAGTTAGCTCTATGGGATACTGCTAATCTCGCTCGCCCTCTTGCTAAGCAGTCATTAGGAAGTGGATCGGGGTAAGTTTAGTAAAAGCTAGGGAATATTGACTCTGTTATTATACCTAATGACTTAGTGTACAGTGTACAGTGTACATGTATGCATATTACTAAACATGTGTGTGCTTTACTGCATGTGTCCTTAGTGAAGGAAGTGGCTTATGGTTTGGGGAAATAAGGTTAAGTACATATACATGTATTTCTTTGATGTTTCTACGCAACATAAGTACATGTACATGTATATATTACAAGTACATGTACATGTACTTGTATGTACATGACAAAGTGCACCATATTTAAGTAAAGTATGCGTGTGTTTGTGTATATTATCTGATAGGAAACTGTCAATAAACTTTAAGTACATGTACGTCGTACATGTACATGTATGTACCTACATGTATCTATATGTACAGGCTATGCTAGTAGAGTATGTGAGTTTATTTTACCTTCTCCCTCATGTTGATGTTTATACTCTAATGTTATCATGTGATAACGGACTGTCTTCCTTTCAGGCTTCCCATGGCATTCTATGATGAGGACACACTGATGCTGTTTGCAGCTGTGAAGGTTAGTTAGGACATGTACACAGTACATGTACGTGTATAGCTGTCATTGTATTATACTGGTACTGTACTAGACGAATGTAAAACATTAAAAGGGCAAGCATAAGGAAGCCATAGATTGTATGCTGTATGATCTATGAGCAAGGAAGTGATTTTGCATGTACGTGTATATGACTAATTATGAACAGTAGATCTTGATAGTTATTGTTGTATGGAGTGAGGCTGATGTGTACCAACACCACTAGTGGTGTGTGTGTCACTGTGTGATAATAGGGATATCAACCCTCAGTATAATGATAGTAATAATTGTATTTATATCAGTACTGTAAATATTATTATGAATTGATTATTTTAGTATGAGGTGATATTGCAGTGTTGTTGTATAGGGAGAGACATCTGTGTGTTTCTATGAGTTTAGT
>NW_003546607.1:10958-13248 GCF_000090795.2 Amphimedon queenslandica | reverse complement strand
TTCTCTGCTTCTCCTTTCTCGCTCCCGACCGCTCATCAAGACATTCAGTTCCTTCCTAAGGATATCTGTGATGTCAAAAAAGTCGAAGTCTGTCGCGGAGTGAGGCTTTGCAGCTCTACAGTTGAGCCTATTGGTTTTAAGATACCACGAGTTAAGGTACATATTTTAACTCTTAATTATAAGGATTTTAACTTCAACAAATCACTGCGTATATTATGGTACTGGTCATAATTTTGCTTATTAAGGATTCAAGAGGATAATTTGTATTTCTTGTTATTATTATTTTAGACTGAATATTTTCAAGACGATTTATTTTGCAATACCTTAGTCACTTGGAAGGCTGGCATTGGAGCTAGGGAATGGCTTGATGGAGCTAATGGCTCCCTCGAAACTGTTAGCTTGAAACCAGAAGGAATGAAACCTTGTAAATAAATAAATAAATATATATATATAATTAAACAAAAAATAAATTAACTCAAACTTAGTAGATTTAAATTTTTTTATTTATTTCAATTTTTATTTATTTTTAGTGAGTGAGGCCCCAAAACCTGCTCCTGGCTCTAATGTTCCGAAATATTCTTCGAAGGTTTTACATCAGAAAAGTGACCAGGAGAAGAAGGAAGAGCTGATTGCTGCCATGATAAACAAGATGGGGGACAAAGATGACGAGCCGTTGCCTCAGGATGATGTTGATGGAGTTGATAGCGATGAATGGGTGAGGAAAAAATTGATTTATTATTATTATTATTATTATTATCATTATTATCATTTGTTTTTTTTAGGATGACTAATCACTGCAATAAAGAAAATATAACTGCTGATTTAATATTATTATTATTATTATTATTTAATGTTATTATTTTTATTAGAAACAACAAACAATTGATATCACGTGATGATTGACATGTCTCATGTCTGCAAAATACTTTTACTAATTAGCATCAATAATTTTAAAGGCAGGGATTCACCCCTGATCTATAGATGTATATACATGATCCCATTTAGATAGTTTTCAGTTTCATGCTGCTTTTGGCCTAGCTAGCCTGCTGGTGAGTCCCTTAAACACGCAAATCTACTTTTATAAAAATCTCTTTTGCTCGAAATTTTATTATCAGATCTGTCTTAATTTAGATAATCATCTCATCATGAACCAGAACAAGGGTCATGGCAGCTGTAGTCTATGTAGGAGGTATTGGTCTAATGTAAACGTGTTTACTTCTGGTGTAGCGATCCTTGTCCTTATTTGGGAATATTTGATGTATGTTGAGGTTCTCGTAATGAGATTCTTTACATCAACTGGAGCTGGTCAGGATGGCACCAAAGGAGTCGTCCTTGACGTATTGTATTGTTTGATTTTCTTTTCTTTTCCCTTATTTGGGTTGCTAGCTGACGTACGTGTTGGTAGGTACAGAGCGATTATGGCTGGCATAATACTATGTTTCGCGTCGTGGATATTTTCAGGGATAAGTTTTGTCATTCGTGGTTTCTACACTGACAATACTCTTCTTTTGTTGTTGTATGGGTTGGCTTATATCACCGGGGTTTCTGGCTACACAAGCTTCAAGGCTAACATTGTTCAGTATAACATTGATCAGCTTGTAGGAGCATCAGCTGATGAATTAAGTGCAGTCATATACTGGCATTCAGCTTCTGTTCCAATTTCATTTTCTATTTTTCAGATGATAAGATGTGCAATTAGGAATGATTACATTTTCCTGATAACATTTGTATCTGCTGGATTATCTCTGTTTCTTGTAGTAGTTTCTCATTCATTATTTAAGCACAAACTGGAGAACATATCACTGATCAAGAATCCAGTCAAACTGATAGTTAGAGTATTGTGTTATGCCAGGAAGCACAAGTATCCTGAGAATCGTAGTGCTCTGACCTACTGGGAGGAAGAGGCTCCTTCAAGACTAGACCTGGGTAAGGGTAGATATGGTGGACCATTCACAGAAGAAGAGGTAGAAGATGTAAAGACAGTTTTTCGGATGCTACCATTATTAATATCTGTTGTTGGATTGACAACCAGTGATGAAGTTTATCACTGGATAATGTCTGGAAATCAAAGTATAGAAATAAGCTATGGCTCCTGCCTAATATCAACTGAATTTGGAAAATTTGTCACCTCAGTTGTATTTTTTCTGATTTACCTTTTGCTGATCCAACCAATATTTAAGAGATTTATTCCTAGAATGTTGCTAAGGATTGGAGTTGGCCTGGTATTTGCTTTTTGCACAACGTTATCAAAAACAGTGATCTTTATTTTGGTGCCATCTGACGCATCCTC
>NW_003546607.1:7493-10948 GCF_000090795.2 Amphimedon queenslandica | reverse complement strand
CAGCCTGCAAAGCAATGAATCTAGTATGATACAATCATGATAATCATGATACAACCATGCTGGAGTACGACCCTGGTTCAGCCAGAGCAACAGACATGATTCAACATTGATGCCAGTCAGGGCTGTATCAAAATAGACATCAGGCTTGAATCATTGATTTTGGGTAGTGGCCTGTATCAGAGATGATAATTCTTGGCTGTGGGAAACATTTTGATATCACGTGATGATTGACCTACCGTACCCATATGCATGTGCAAGGCTTTGCAGGCTTTAAAGCAGACCCACCCCTAATCTAGTTCCACCTACTATCATTAGCTAGTTTTCATCAGTTTCATGCAGTTCTTGGCTTAACTAGCCTGCTGGTGAGTCCCTACATACTTTAAGCACACAAAATCTACTAAAATCTTTTGCTCTATTGTCAGGTCTGTCTGCAATCATTATTATCGATTTGATCATGAACCAGGGTCATGGCAGCCATAGGGGTAGGAACAAACTAAAAGTTGGGGGGGCTAAGGTAATATTTTTACAATTGATCATTAATACATAGCATGTACTGAAATTAATACTGTCCAAAATATTGGCGTCTATGCTCATTAAATGTAACAAATTCCTTTACAATGTCCTCGATGTGTAAATCATGTGTATATTCTTTGTGTGTATGCAAAATAACTACATGATTAAAACATTGTGGAGCGCAAGTAGTTTTTAATCTCCTTAACGTTGAAAATGTATGCTCAGCTGTAGCTGATGTTAACAGAGTTGTTAAATAAAGAAGTAGAAGCTTGTGTATTTCTGAAAAAACTAATAAAAGTGTGTTCTTAGAAGTTAAACTAATGTATTAATTGTTTTACAAAACGAATCATCACACAATATGCACACATATAAGGATTACCTAAACTAAAGTCTATAGTGTTGATAATAGTAATGCATGTACATCACTTAAAGTTGGAGGGGCTAAGCCCCCCTTCAATGAAAGTTGGGGGGGCTTAAGCCCCTCCTGCCCCCCCTGTTCCTACCCCTATGATGGCAGCTGTAGTCTATGTAGGAGGTATTGGTCTAATGTAAACGTGTTTACTTCTGGTGTAGCAATCCTTGTCCTTATTTGGGACTCTCTTATGTATTTTGAGATTCTCTTAATGAGATTCTTTATATCAACTGGAGCAGCTGGTGGGACCAAAGGAGTCATCCTTGATGTATTGTATTGTTTGATATTTTTCTCTTTTCCCTTATTTGGGTTACTGGCTGACGTACATGTTGGTAGGTACAAAGCAATCATGGCTGGCATAATACTCTGTTTCACATCGTGGATATTTTCAGGGATAGGTTTTGTCATTTACGGTTTCTACACTAACAACACTCTCCTTTTATTTTTTTATGGGCTGGCTTATATCACTGCGGTTTCTGGCTACACGAGCTTCAAGGCTAACATTGTTCAGTATAACATTGATCAACTTGTAGGAGCATCAGCTGATGAGTTGAGTGCAGTCATATACTGGCATTCAGCGGCAGTGCCTATTTCATTTGTTATTTTTCAGTTGATACGATGTGCAATTATTGGTAATTACATTTTTCTGATAACATTTGTATCTGCTGGATTATCATTATCTGTTGTACTGGTCTCTCATTCATTATTCAAACACAAACTGGAGAACGTATCACTGATCAAGAATCCAGTCAAACTGATAGTTAGAGTACTGTGTTATGCCAGGAAGCACAAGTATCCTGAGAATCGTAGTGCTCTGACCTACTGGGAGGAAGAGACTCCTTCAAGACTAGACTTAGGGAAGCATAAGTATGGTGGACCATTCACAGAGGAAGAAGTAGAAGATGTGAAGACAGTTTTTCGGATGCTACCATTATTAATATCTGTTGTTGGATTGACAACTAATGATGAAGTTTATCACTGGATAATGTCTGGAAATCAAAGTATAGAAATAAGTTATGGGTCCTGCTTGATATCAACTGAATTTGGAAAATTTTTCACCTCAGTTGTATTTTTTCTGTTTTACCTTTTGATATTCCAACCAATATTTAAAAGATTTATTCCTAGAATGTTGTTAAGGATTGGAGTTGGCTTAGTGTTTGCTGTTTGCACAATGTTTTCAAAAACAGTGATCTTCTTTTTAGTACCACCTGATGCTTCCTCTGTAACACCTTTTACTACTCCACTCCTTTATATTCCACAATTCTTTTATGGTGTAGCATTTGTATTGATAATTGCAGCTTCATTGGAGTTCACTGTAGCTCAAGCTCCAGTACAAATGAGAGGAATGATGGTTGGAATGTGGCTTGCTTCAATGGGAGTTGGTTACCTCATTAACATCAATCTTAAATATGGTTTTCAGTGTACGAACGAATTTATGTGTACCAATCCATTTTACTACGCAGTGAAAAGTGTCATCACTCTCGTATTTTTTAGTTTGTTTTTTTGTTTATCAAAAAGGTATAAGTTTCGTGTAAGAGGAAATGAGATTAACATTCACAAAATTGTTGAAGATCATTATCATAGATACATGACACAAAAGGATGCTTATGAGGCAGCGCCAAGTGATACAGTTATTATAGAAGAGGAAACACCACTTATATTTTAATACTTTACTTAATTATTGGCTATTATTTTTAATTTATGAATAATTATGCGTGTATGTATGTATTTTTGAATTCCAAAGTATTATTTTGAGTCTATGCATGTAGCTTATAAAACTCTTGATTGAAACTTTACTGCAAGGCAGTTAAGACAGCTGCAATGATAAAAGCAACAAGGGGCATCATCAATCCAATAGCTCCATTAGTAGTGCTAGTTGGTGGCTCAGTTGATGCTATAAAAATAATCATTAAAACAGTGAAAATTAAAGAGATTTTAAGTACCTTCAAATTGACACATTTGAAGACAAATTTGGGATCCAAAGAGCCCAATGGTTCTTGGCCCTCCAAATTCTGCTGGTGAAACAAAAGACTCCACTTCCCCTTCAGTTGCAAACCCAATGTAACGGCAAGCATCAAGATTAATATCTTCAGTCGCATTTGGACTTATAATTGGACGAGTGAAGTTAACTGTGAGAAAACCATCATTCAAGGAAATCCTGACATTTGTGAGATCCTGATTAACATCAAACTGTGGTCCACCAGAAACTGACACATTTGATATCCACCTATCGCAATAATGACAATTTTATTGCATAATTTTACCACTATTAAGTTACCTAATAAAATAAAATCAACGTTAATTTAAAATAATGTTAAATTTTATTTTATTTTATTATTGCACTCTTTCTTTATCAGGTCCAGTGAGCGACAGGTGCTACTCTACAAGTATAAATCACTTGATTCCCCTTTGTCTACTTTACCATTTTAAGTGTCTCCTGCTACAATGAAAGTTCATTACGACCCTGACATTCGCTTACTTTATCTCACTGGAAAGGTAATGGACGTACAGTCCATCAAATTCTTACTAG
>NW_003546607.1:4254-7483 GCF_000090795.2 Amphimedon queenslandica | reverse complement strand
CGAGTTATGGCCATTTTTAAAAATGCGCCAAAATCTGAAAAAATCCCTGTACTATAGCCCATGGTTTTTTTGGAAAAATGGCTCCGAAATCACCCCCAATTATTATTACATTTTTTGATACACATTGATGTCTTTATACTATGTAGAAAGTTTGAGCTGATTCCAACTTCAATTTTTCGAGTTATGGCCATTTAAAAAAAATGCGCCAAAATCTGAAAAAATTCCTAGCCCATAATTTTTTTGGAAAAATGGCTCCAAAATCACCCCCAATTATTATTACATTTTCTGATACATATTGATGCCCTTGTGCTGTGTAGAAAGTTTGAGCCGATTCCGACTTCAATTTTTCAAGTTATGGCCATTTTAAAAAATGCGCAAAAATCTGAAAAAATCCCTGTACTATAGCCCATGGTTTTTTTGAAAAAATGGCTCCGAAATCACCCCCAATTTTTATTACATTTTTTGATACACATTGATGTCTTTATACTATGTAGAAAGTTTGAGCTGATTCTGACTTCAATTTTTCAAGTTATGGCCATTTAAAATATAAAAATATCCCATTTAATATTTTGGCATAATCATGGCACTTCTCCTTTCAGGGTGACAGAGTAGTTAATACGATTGAGTTCTCTCCCAACGATAAACCGTATCTTTTCTCTGCTTCTCTTTTCTCGCTCCCGACCGCTCATCAAGACATTCAGTTCCTTCCTGATCCTAAGGATATCTGTGACGTCAAGAAGGTCGAAGTGTGTCGCGGAGTGAGACTTTGCAGCTCTACAGTTGAACCTATTGGTTTTAAGATACCACGAGTTAAGGTACATATTTTAACTCTTAATTATAAGGATTTTAACTTCAAACAAATTACTGCGTATATTATAGTATTAATCATAATTTTGCTCGTTAAAGATTCAAGAGGATAATTTTTATTTCTTGTTTGTATTATTTTTAGACTGAATATTTTCAAGATGATTTATTCTGCGATACCCTAGTCACTTGGAAGGCTGGCATTGGAGCTAGAGAATGGCTTGATGGAGCTAATGGCTCCCTCGAAACTGTTAGCTTGAAACCAGAAGGAATGAAACCTTGTAAAGAAATTAATAAATAAATAAATAATTAAACACAAAAAATAAACTAACACAAACTTAGTAGATTTTATATTTTTTTATTTATTTTAATTTTTATTTATTTTTTAGTGAGTGAGGCTCCAAAACCTGCTCCTGGCTCTAATGTTCTGAAATATTCTTCGAAGGTCTTGCATCAGAAAAGTGACCAGGAGAAGAAGGAAGAGCTGATTGCTGCCATGATAAATAAGATGGGGGACAAAGATGACGAGCCGTTGCCTCAGGATGATGTTGATGGAGTTGATAGCGATGAATGGGTGAGATAATTAATATGGTGGGTTTTTATTTCATTTTATTTTCTAGGATGACTAAAGATTGATAATAGAGAAAATATAACTGCAGTCTGCTGCTTTATTATAAATTTTACCTTATTATTGCATGTTTTATTTTAATTTATAATTATGTCATACTTGAAATGATGAAATCACGTGATCATTTTAACGCCCACTCGGTGCCAATTCGTCGGTTTTTGACTCAGTTTGTAACCCGGTCCTTCTGGTGCTCCAGTGGTGAGTCCCTTTGCATGCTTTAACACATGAGCATGATTTGAAATCTATTTTAAAATCATTTCTACTTGCAATTTTAATTGTCAGGTCGATCCATCATTTAATATGAATCAGGGTCATTCCAGTTGTACTTTCTGCCAGGGTTGCAGTTTAAGGAGGTATTGGTCTAATCTAAACGTGTTTACTTCTAATGTAGCAATTCTTGTCCTTATTTGGGAATATTTGATGTATTTTGAGGTTCTCGTAATGAGATTCTTTACATCAACTGGAGCTGGTCAGGGTGGGACCAAAGGAGTCATCCTTGACGTATTGTATTGTTTGATATTTTTCTCTTTTCCCTTATTTGGGTTGCTGGCTGATGTACGTGTTGGTAGGTACAGAGCAATCATGGCTGGTATAATACTATGTTTCACATCGTGGATATTTTCAGGGATAGGTTTTGTCATTCATGGTTTCTACACTGACAATACTCTTCTTTTGTTGTTGTACGGGCTGGCTTATATCACCGGGGTTTCTGGCTACACGAGCTTTAAGGCAAGCATTGTTCAGTATAACATTGATCAGCTTGTTGGAGCATCAGCTGATGAGTTGAGTGCAGTAATTTATTGGCATTCAGCCTCCGTTCCTATTTCATTTTCTATTTTTCAGCTGGTACGATGTGCAATTAGGAATGATTACATTTTCCTGATAACGTTTGTATCTGCTGGACTATCTCTGTTTCTTGTAGTAGTTTCTCATTCATTCTTCAAACACAAACTGGAGAACATATCACTGATCAAGAATCCGGTCAAGCTAATAGTTAAAGTATTGTGTTATGCCAGGAAGCACAAGTATCCTGAGAATCGTAGTGCTCTGACCTACTGGGAGGAAGAGGCTCCTTCAAGACTAGACCTGGGTAAGGATAGATATGGTGGACCATTCACAGAGGAAGAGGTAGAAGACGTAAAAACAGTTTTTCGGATGCTGCCTTTATTAATATCTGTTGTTGGATTGACAACTAATGATGAAGTTTATCATTGGATAATGTCTAGAAATCAAAATATAGAAATGAGCTATGGGTCCTGCTTGATATCAACTGAATTTGCAAATTTTTTCACCTCGGTTATATTTTTTCTGTTTTACCTTTTGCTGTTCCAACCAATATTTAAAAGGCTCGTTCCTAGAATGCTGATTAGGATTCGAATTGGGCTGGTATTTTCTTTTGGCACAGTGTTTGCAAAAACTGCAATCTTCCTTTCACTGCCATCTGATCATTCTGATAGCACTTCTCTGTTCCTAATTATTCCACAATTTTTCTTTGGCATAGCATTTGCTTTAATATTTGCAGCCTCATTGGAGTTCACTGTAGCTCAGGCTCCAGTACAAATGAGAGGAATGATGGTTGGAATGTGGCTTGCTTCAATGGGAGTTGGCTACCTCATTAACATCAATCTTAAATATGTTTTTCAGTGTAAGAACGAATTTATGTGTACCAATCCATTTTACTATGCAGTGAAAAGTGCCATCACTCTCGTATTTTTTAGTTTGTTTTGTTGCTTATCAAAAAGGTATAAGTTTCTGTGTAAGAGGAAATGAGATTAACATTCACAAAATTGTTGAAGA
>NW_003546607.1:0-3717 GCF_000090795.2 Amphimedon queenslandica | reverse complement strand
GACTTATAATTGGACGAGTGAAGTTAACTGTGAGAAAACGATCATTGAAGGAAGTTCCAACATTTGTGAGATCCTGATTAGCATCAAACTGTGGTCCACCAGAAACTGACACATTTGATATCCACCTATCGCAATAATGACAATTTTATTGCATAATTTTACCACTATTAAGTTACCTATCTTCAACAAAGTATACCATACCATTATTTCCAGCAATGATGATGTCAATATTAGCCTATGTAAATATTGCAATATAGATTAAATCGTGCAAGTACTTACCAACATATCTGTAGTATCAATAGTAAATCCCACATTGTTATTAGAGAATGTCACAGCAGCATATTCACTCGTGTTTGCTGGAGCAACAAAAGTGAAGTTAACACTATTGTTACTTATGACTGTCCAGGAAACGCTTATTTCCTCTGTCTCATCTCTTAGTCTGCCAGTACATTGAGACAGAGAGAAAGCAAAAAGGCTATTCAAAATTGCAAACTTCAGTATGGCTATCTTCATTGTTGAAAGATGGTTAAAATGATCGTGATGTTGATCTGAAGTGATTCATATAGGCACGTAATCTGTTCTTTCAATGCTTCGGGGAGTTTGCACATAAAATCCATTCAAAGTAACTGAAAGTTAGATTAGGGAAAATTAGATCAGAACTGTAACTTTTTAGGCTACTAATCATTGGTGAAATATCTTAATCAAAAAACCCACTTGTCTTAATTGTGTATAAGGCTATTATAATATCAATTCTAAAGTCCATTTATTACTTTAGTTAGGCATCATAAGACATGCTTTAAGTATTCACATGAATATTGTGTTCTAATATGTTCTTGTGTCAGTGTTGTATGCTTTGTAAACTATACAAATTTGTGTACTGTACACTACCATGCCCACTCACCACACCTTATTAGTGTTTTGCCAAACGACTTCTATGATTTCAGTTTGTGATCAACAACTCTTAGTATTCAATTGTTATTTGAGTGCATAATTTGCCAGATTAGTGGTGCCCTCTGTCTCAAAAGTGAAGTTTTATTACAGCTAATATATCGTGTAGGCATAGAATTAGTCTTTAGGGAAATTTTATCTGTGTTTTTATTACGAAATAGCAACCATGCCTACAACAGCTGCCTTTTTGCTCTAAAATTTGTTTTGTAGTAATATTATTACACTGTTAATGTGTTGAGGTATGCATATTGATGTATATATTTGAGTTACATATGCAACTAACAGAGCTACCATAATGAGTGTTGGTAATATTGAGAAGCATATTATCACTCAAGTCACACTCCCACTAAGTGTAGCATTGCAAAAGACATTTACTTTACATAACAGTCCAACTGTAGTCAAATTTTTATAACACTAAATCTAGCTAGCTGTCCAGAAATGAACCACCAAATTGTTGTCTTGGCTTTTATATTCAGCCTGCTCTCTTTGTCATTGGCTCAATGTACTGGAGCATTGACTAACTCTTCACATCAAGTTAGTGTCTCATGGATGGTTGTTGGTGAGAACAGTGTGAGTTTTACTTTCACTGCCCCAGCTAATAGCAGTACGTATACTAGTCTGGCTATATCTGATCATGCAGTTCTATTAGTGAGTTGATTTTTCCTAATGTACATAAATTTAGTTTATCTTATGCACAGAATAACATTGATGTTGTCTATGCTGGGGATAATGAAACTACTAACTTTGTTGAAGACAGGTAAACAACATTGTACATTGTAGTTTATAGTAAATTGTTTTGAAGTTCTGATTGAGTTGATTACTAATAATAAATATACATTTATGTAACAGTTTATGTACACAAATGGACATATGTTGTTTCATGTCTTTAAAAAACAGAATTTTGTTTATTGTATTAAGTGTCATTTACTATTATGCACGTTTACATTGCGTGCAATGAACACAGTCAAGTACTGTAGTAATGTGTGTTTATAGTAAGTTTCCCCAACTGTTTTTATGCATCCTTATAGATGGATTGTAAACTTTATGTCACTCTATGACAAACAGCAAGACATTGAAGACACCAGTACTTTATTGACTGATGATGACCTTTTGATGGTCAATTTCACTCGTCCCATCATTAGTACTGATGAGGCTCAAGATACAAACCTAAATGCTTGCAAATACCTAATTTGGGCATATGGTGGTACTGTAGAGTCATTTAAATATCCGAAATTTACTTTTCAAAATCTTCCACGAGCTTTTGGAACTTTTAATGGTCAAATTTGTCTTCAATATTGTGGAGGTATTTTATGCCAGTTTTATGCTAATTTTATGATTTTTGTAATTTTATTAGTATCACCATCTCCCAGCATGTCTTTAATGAGTTCCAGTACACCTACTGTTTCACCATCATCTCAAACACCTTCAGCTGCTACCAACAATCATCCTGTCATCTTTATTATTCTTTTTGCTATTGTTTTGCTATCATGTACTCTTCATATTTGAGACCATTGATAGTTTAAAAGGAAGTAAACTCAATTAATATTATAGCTAGTTCAGTTACATACATAGTTAAGTTAGATATACATCTATTTTATCAAACATTTTTTGTCAAATTAATATTCTCAATAACTGTTAGTTGATGACAATGTGTAATCGTATACATACACTGTGTATATTGTTGTGGGTGGGTGTATGAATATGACACTCAGAGATAGAGTTTATAAAAGCAAAAGTGGGCGAATTATAGTTAGACAAGACAGATTCAAAATGCAAGAACTACTAAAGCTCTTTCTTCTAACTGGTCTCTTTACTCTTTCTTTAGCTCAGTGCTCAGGGAACTTTACTGATTCTGCACAGAATGTCACCATTGATTGGACTGTGATTGATAGCAACACTGTCAACTTTATATACACTGCTCCTTCTACTGAAACTCAATATACTGCTTTGGCTTTCTCTAACCAACCCATAACTGCTGCATCACTAGTTGTAAGTTGTATAGAAAGTTAAAAAGATTGATATAATTGTTTCATTCAGGGTACTGTTGCTCTTGATGCTGTATATGCTGGAAATGATGGGACTTATTCATTTGTACAAGACAGGTATAGTGATCAATCTATATGTATATGTAAGATTATTTGTAGTACATCCAGTACTATAGCATAGCATGCTTAATGATGACAGATTTCCTTTTTACATGCAGGTGGGTTACAAGTATAACCAATAATATGTTGGATACTGAACAAGATCTTCAAAATACAAGTGCTTTATTAAGTGATGGCTCTCTCACAGTTAATTTCACTCGTCCAATAATCAGTCCTGATAACTATAATCAAGATCTTGATCTAAACGTGTGTCAGTATGTTATTTATGTATTCAATGGAGCAGTAATGGGCTCATTTTCATCACCTAATCCTACATTTCTTCCTCCGCCTCCAACTGGATTTGGTATACTCCCCATGCAGTTGTGTCTTCAATACTGCGAAGGTAAATTGATGTTGCTTACACAATCACTGTGTTGTTATTGTTATTATTGCAGATGTTCCTTCCCCCTCTACTACTACTCCTTCCTCAACTGGTGCTGTGACAGTTAGTACAACATCTGTTCAAAGTTCTCCCTCAATTAGTACATACATTAGTGTGAGTGCTACTCCTACTGCTACTTCTACTAGTACTCCCAGTGGAGCTAGTGCAGGAATGATTGCTTCAGTTTTGCTTATTATGATTGCTGTTGCCATTGTCCTTCATGTTTAATACAATGTAGACTGA
>NW_003546606.1:95020-103484 GCF_000090795.2 Amphimedon queenslandica | reverse complement strand
TCTATATTTTTGTATATAGACAGGTTTTAGTATGTCATATAAGATATATTTCATAATGATGACAGCATTTCTGAATGGCAGGTATATATACAAAAATATAAACCCGGCCACATCAAAGGATGATTTCATAATTATGAGATATATATATATATATATCAATGCCATCAAAATTTCACATATTAATCAAGGCTGTATCTAACATGAAAAGAGACGTCAAACTAAATTGATACATGTTGTAGCATGGTTGTTTTTTTAGTGTTGTGTTTTTGTATAAATACAAGCATATACACTGTTTACATAAACTGTGTAACAAGGTGTAAAAAGCATAATGTTGACCTAATTCCCATTACAAAATCAAAGCTAAAATTAAGCCTAATACAAACTGATGCCATAGCATAGTAATAAAAAGTACAAATGGCAGCAAGCAAACCAGTAGTAGGAACATTTCCTATAATATTAGGTAGGTTAATCTGTATTTTTTGCATTAAGTGCTTACTTTATCATTAGATATTAGCAAGTTAAGTCAAATCGTACAGATTTTAAAGCAATATAAGTTTCCTGAGGCAAAATGGTTCGAATTGGGTTTAAATTTAGGTTTGCTCCATCCTACACTGGAAGCTATTGAGGCTACTCATAGAGGAAATACTTCACGTTGCCTGATGGAGTGCTTGACAAAGTGGCTGAGTAAATCTGATAAAAGTGTGTATCCTCTTACCTGGCAATCATTGGCTATTGCTACTAGAAGATCAAATGTAACAACAGTTGCTGAAAATGTTCAAAAAACAAGTAAAATCAATTTCAAGTCACTATAAATGTCAAATGCTTAATTTCTAGTGGTTGATCCTGCCAGCCAACTACTACAGCATTACAGTAGTAGAATATCTCAAGCAATACTCTCGGAGGAATCAGTTGATCTGTTACATACAGAAGGACTGATATCTGAAGAGACAATGAGGGAAGTGAAGAGTTGCGGACACACACTATTCGATGGTACAATGAAAGAAATATACACAGCAGTAGCAAATGATCATAATAAATTAAAGTCCTTTGCTCTAATTTTATTTAAAACAAAAGACACTGCCAATATGGCCAATGAGTTAATGAGGCATTGTGGTAAGAAAAAAAGACAAAATAAATTATTAAGTTAGGTATGTTTTTTTCAGAGGATGTTATTTTTGAATCTGAAAGTGCACCTGAAGACAACAGTGATCCTGTGATATCAAGTGCCATTGAAGAAACAAGAGTTCAAATGACAGGTATTATTGTTATCAATGAGAATTAATTATCTGCCATAGAATTTGAATTTCAGATTTCAGAGGAATATACTTATCATTTTGACAAAATGAGAGGTGGTTTCGGATCGTTCTATTTCAAAGTCACTCGACTGATATCCTGCACTATCACAGTGAACCTTCTTGAAGAGTTCATAGAATTTGTTGATGATTGCTATCCTGAGCTAGGTCCCAACCTAGCCTCTGCTGCTACAGTGAAAGATGTAATGAAAGCTATTAGAACCAAGTGCAATGTCATCAATATTGCTCCAGTAGAGGAAGTTGTAAGCTTTTACAGCATAAAGGAAGCTAAGCCATTGATAACAGATTATAAAGTAACAGTTGATGAGTTTTGTTGCACATTCAAACTTCAATTCCTGCTTGATAAAAAGCTGTCAACAAGTGATTTTCTTGTTTGTGAAACAATTGAGTTTGTTCTAGACTGGGATCCTGCTGAGCACTTATTGAATGATATTCGTCGTTTAATGGAGAAAGCATTCAAAGGATTGAGCAGAAGGATCATAGTCAAAAGCATGCATAAAGGCAACTCCATCATCATCATTTGTGGTGCTCCAGGTCATCTAATAAATGCTTTGCAATTGAGGGTTCGTGATAATCTTTCTGTACTGCAACAAGAATTTGATTTGATGCGATTAAAAATTGGACACTACACTGTATATGACATAATGATCAAAAAGAAAGTAATTAATAACAATAAAAATTAATGAATTTCATTACTTTTTCAAGGAACAAAAAATCATTGCAGAGCAGATAGAAATGTGTGAAGGAGAAATACAAAAGCTGAATCCATACAATGATGACAATAAAAGTATAAATTAAAATAAAAATTATTGCTATTACAACCTGTATTAGATCTCCTAAATAATCAAGCACCAAAAATTTTATCTCTAATAAAAAATCAAGGTAGATATATAATTACACTGACTTATTAACTTATAATTATTTATTTAAAAACAGAATTCATTCGTAGCACTATGAAGTCATCGGGTATAGTACAAATATTTTGAGCATTAAATTAATATTCACATTTTACTGTATTGTATAGATTATAAGCTAAAGTTGAAACAAATTGAAAGAGAAAAATCTGCAAGTACAAAAAAGCGAATGCTATTAAGAGAAAATGAACATTTACAGTCGACTCTAAGGGTCAGAATAAGTATGTTACACTTTATTTGCTTCTAATAATATGCATGTACATCATAACAGTACAAAAGGAAGCATTACAGCACAATGAACAAGAGATTGAGAAACTACAAGAAAGCATATCATTTATTAGTGTACAGTTGTTGAACAGTAAGCATTTTTATAAATACTTTTTATTTGCACATCAATTATAGATAAAGAAAAGCTAACACATGTATTCACACAAACAACATTATCGTCAAGTGGATCTATTTGTGTAGCACAAGCTGATTATAATAACACAATTATCTCATTCAAAAAGGGTGAAATATTTCAGTTAAGTAAGAATGGGTATGAGGTACAGTCACTGGAGACTGGTCAGAAGGGAGCTGTTCCCATTAGTTGTGTTGGTCCTTCGTTATTAGAATCACTTCACTTGTTTCAATTTGCAATGACCAATCAAACTCTGCCACTTCCACCGATACTCCTTGATGAAACAATCAGTGATGATGAGAAAGCAAAGCATTTTATAAAAATAATTGCTGATGATAATCACACTCTACAGTTACTAAGGACACAAAATTTTAAGCAGCACAAATGTAAGTTATCATAATAGTGGAAACTTTTGTCGTCCCATTTTTGCAAATTTTGTGTTTTCAAAAAATTCACAAAATCTGTAAAAAATCAATTAAATAATGTTTAACATGGCTAAAAATGGTAGAAAATTGCAGAAATTAAAGTCACAAAATATATCTTTGGATGGATTCACAAAGCTTTGGATTGCAAAAATTTTCCACTATACAGTATAAAGAGATGAAATTATTACAATACAATATTTATAGTTTTTGTGGCTATTTACTACCGCCAAGCATATACTGAACAAGATTTATCTTTTAAAAAAGGCAAGATTAGTAAATAAAAAATTATGCCCATTGCATGCTTTTTTGATAGGAGAAGTACTTGAAGTTATTGAAAATAGTGACAATAAAAAGTGGTACATGTGTTCACTAAATACATACAATAAAGGATACGTTCCAAGTAATTACATGTACATAGTACCAATTGACGATGAAAACATGTTGAAGTGAGAATAATTTTATAAGCATGGATACTCTTGTGTATGTAGTTCATTTTACATATATTTAATTCAACTCTATGGATGTAACAAATAATTTCTACTTCCTTCAATTAATAGGCATTACAAATGTGTCTACTATCATATAGTAAGTCGTCTTGAAGCAGAAGAGAGACTCAGTCAAGCAGACACTCAATCAGGCACTTTCCTAATTAGAGAGAGTGAAAGTAGACCTGGATCATGTTCCCTCTCGCTTAATTTTAGAGGATCGATCTTACACTATCTTTTATACAATCACAATAATACATACTGTATCAGTGATCAGGTGAAGTTTAATTCCCTGAATGAATTGTTACAGTACTACATGCTAATAGCTGATTACCTGCCCTGTACATTAACAGTTCCAGTTTTTAAGCCAGTGAATAGACTCATCGAACGAGATGAAAGGTGGGAAATTGAGAAATCATCAATTAGAGTTATGAATTGCACAGATATTAGAGAGTTTGGTGAAATATTTATGGGTTATTGGCATAATAAAGGGTCAGTTTTAATAAAGACAAATATAACAGCAGATATTACACAAGAAAGATTTCTGAAAGAGGCCAACATATTGAAAAAACTCAACTATGAAAGCATTATTTGTCTATATGGTGTTTGCACTAAAGAATATCCTTTCTATATCGTAACAGAGCTAATGAATCATGGAAACCTTAAAAAACATCTCAGTAGATATAGTTTTGCACCAGCAGAGTTAATATACATTACAGCTCAAGTTGTTAATGGTATGATTTACTTGGGAGAACAATATTACATTCATTGTGATCTAAGAGCTGCCAATATACTAGTAGGAGAATATAACACAGTCAAAATAGCAAACTTTCATTTTGCTCAACACCTCAACGGCAATAAATACTGGATTATTGAGGAAAGAACTAAGCTAGCTATAAGATGGACAGCACCTGAATGGCACACCTTAAACCGACTGGGTATTAAATCTGATGTTTGGTCATTTGGTATACTACTATGGGAACTGGTCACCAAAGGAAATCTACCATACCCTGGGATGACTAATGTCGAAGTAGTAGAAGCAGTACCACAAGGTTATCGTATGATCATACCTGAGGATTGTCCTGAACCATTTCAACAATTAATGGTAAACTGCTGGGAACAAAATGATGATGAAAGGCCACGCTTCGAGGATATCTTCGAGACACTCGTAAAGCATAAAAACTCATTCATATAAATTAATTTTTGTGAATTTAACAAATTGAGTTATTAGAAGTCAGAAAGCTTAAGAAATTTACAACTTCGCTATCACTTTATCAAACAAGCAAGCTTAATTTTCCCTATGCTCCACAGAATAAAAACAAGTCATTAATGCCAAAATACACTATTTTCTGGTGGCAAAACTTATGTGAATTACCATGTAATTGCAAAAAAATTTCAAAAAATATTCTTTTACTACTCAGAGCAAGCTAGCTGAACTTATGACAGCAAAAATATCATTCTTAAAGCACAAGCTTAATGGTATATAACCTAACATTAATGTATAATACCTCTTGTTTATTTTCCTTCATTCCTGTATTAACGAGATGGTGGTTTGATCAAACAATCTCCTCCAATGATAATGACTTCATGGTGATGGGTCAGGCCATGCATGTAACCGGTGAATGCTTATTATAAAACTGCTATGGTGTGTGTACTATAGACATAAAAGAGATACAGAGAGAAAAGGAAAGAGAAAAAAGAAAGGATATAATAAATAAAGAGGAGAGAGTGGCAAACAAGAAATAGGAGCCTAAATTAAATACATTTACAATAACAAAATTAATGTGTACAATTGCCTCTTTTAACAAAGACATCAAATTTAAGTACAGCTAATCAATATACCAATTGAAACAAAACTGTATAGTATATACACTGTATAATCATAATAGTACAGTATTTAATATAAAGTACATTAATTCTGCTGATTTGATGTTAATATCCTATATCAGTCAAAATAAACTCAAGTATAACAATGTTAATGATAATTAATTTGTAACTATTTTTGACAAAAAAGATATAAAAAATTTGGTAATAATTGAGGTGCATGTACTTTAATGAAATTTAATTAAAATCTAGAAAATGCTAACTTCAAGTGGATATGCTTACACAATTCAGTTGCAAGTAGTAAAGTACTAGTTAGTATGCTCCATATTATCCTACAGTGTCCCTATTTGGCGTCCAACTACCATTAAGGGTATCAAGCAACTTGAAAAAGTTCAAAGACGAGTCACTAAATATATTTTATCTGACTATACTTCAGGTTACAGGTCACAACTCACTACTCTAGGTATTTTACCTCTATCCATGTATTTCAAATACCTCAATATTTCCTTCGCACTCAGATGTCTACACCATAGCTCAGATGTAAGCTACACAGGCTCATTTAATATACTCTCTTTTGTCTCCCTCTCTCACTCAAACTCTAGATCAGGTGGCTACATGAAGCTATGCCATAAATTCTCCCGGTCCTCTCAGACATCCAATTCGTACTTCTGCCGTCTCCCCAAGCTATGGAACAGCCTCTCCTCTTTTGATTTAATACTTTCTCCCAATACTAATTGTATTAAATTGAAGAAATTTTTATGGAATACTTTTTACCCAGTTACGCTTGTTTAAACTCTTTTATTAGTAGTAATGCATGCACTTTTCAATTTAGATGTCTTTGTAGTAATTGTTCTGTTATAGGCCTTTTTCTTCTAATTTTTCTAAATTTTAATAGATCTATAACTCTAAGCTCTCTGTTAATTCAGTGAGTCCTTTAAGATACCTCTCTTTTCCATTTGTTTCTATTACCAAGCGCTAGCGCTTGGTATGTAGGGTTGAGTTGGACGAGCGCACCCCCAAAATGGCTGCCATCCCAGAAGCATTGAGCCAGTGACAGTGTAAATCTTCAGGAATTCTTTATAGCTTATCTGACAGTCAGGATGTCCTTTATAATTATATTAGAACAGGTTAGTGTTATAAAAAGAAGTTAAAAACTTCCATAAGATAGTTATACGGCAAATGAATGCATGCATGCCTGCATGCACCAAATGTTCAGCTTTCTCCTTCTTCTTCCACAGTTAAGGAAGAACTAGTCCTACAGTTTTTATCCTAGAAATATCATTTTTGCACCATTGTGTTGCACTTTAGGGACGCTAGTGTAGTGTGGCTTGGCATTGTAATTCTACAAAATGATTTTGTCGTCATTTTTAAGCACATATTGACTCACCAAGTGGTTGGACGCCATTTTGATGCATCCAACTGCGCATGCTCAGTATTATTTTTATAGTTTCCGACTCTCCGTTACTGACTGATCTATGATGAGATTGAGATGATGTGCTTGCCTAAACACCCTATCTACTTACACCAAGATTCCCTTGAAGTGAGAGAAATTATTGTAAAATGATAAACGTAAATAATTTTTATTAATTACTTATCCACAGAGTTTTGTATTTACAGAGTTTTGTATTTATGCTTCAATTTGCCTTCATTCTCTTCATTACTTCAATCTCTTCAAGTAAGGTAAATATATAAAATAAATTGTCTGTTTTATACATTTATGGGTATGTAGTCTCACCACACCCCTTTGCTACCTGCAGAGCTGGAGGAAGGGTCTGGAGACCGTGCACTGCCATCTAAAATGTGTGCAAAGAAGAACACGTGCTTGAACTACATCATGTGACAGAGGAGACCAGATCGGTCAAAATAGCTGAAACAGATGCTTTGCAGCTAAGAAAAGTTGAGGATATTGTCCCTTGAACATCTCTTGCAGATCCTTCCTCCACAGGTAAGCGAAGGGGTGGGGCGAGACTAATGGGTATGTTAAATGGTGGGCCTTAAACAGTAGCAGCTGTCTCTTCTTAACTACAATTTTAAACGGCCCCAACCAACTATCTTCTCATCCACAAAGCAGTGGAACAGTACAGGTAGAAGTGGAGATAAGAACACATTTGAAAACGGAGATAAGAACAGGGCCGTAGCCAGGAACTTAAAACAGGGGGTTCGGAAATTGCTGCGCGCAAAGCGCGCAGCAAAAATTGTGACAAAAAATGGGTGTGGTTGGTAGGCGTGGTCTTAATTTACTCATCTCAGCCATGTGCTGACTCAGCTAAAATGGCCATCTGTGCTTCTTGCTGTTGCCAAAATGCTAATCCTGCTTTTGCAGTGCTGTTCTTCATGACAGGAGCTAATCTACAACTTTTTTGCAGCTACAACAGGGGGTTCGTCCGAACCCCCCCTGGCTACGGGCCTGAAGAACAGATCAACATTTTGTCTTAATTCATTATAATTATTATAAAAAGTTAATTACAAGTTATTAATAGTTAATAACTACTTATTGAAAGTTATAAATGCCCCACCCACTTCCTTGCCCTACCATGAAACTTGACCCAGATCCACCCCTGCATGTATAGGCAGCCTCGGTTAGGGAGTGGCTTCCATGGACCATGCATGGCCGTGTCTTACTACTATTATATTTAGGCCACTCCAATTAGATTTATACCCGTTTCCTACCCACATGGTCCCCCCTGACTATTTCATTACTGTACGTAATATTCACGGCTGCTAATAATTGCAATAATAAAAGTGTAGTGAAGTAGCATAGAAACTAATAGAGCGTTGCTATGGCAACAGGACCACATATTTACAGTCTTCAGCAAATTTTCTGCCCTTTAGCAGCTTTAGTGGAGCCATTCACCAATAGCGACTTGTTCTGTTTCTGTTAGCTTCTTGTATGCAAGGCTGTAGCCACTAGATTGAATGTGGTCAGGTTGACTTCTTGGCACGCAAAGCGTGCCGAAAATTTTTACGATTTTAATTATATCAAGAGTATATAAATGGAGGACGAGAGTGTCTGACTTGCCTATACTGCATTGATGCATGAGCGCGTATCAGCTGAATGTCACAATCCGTTTTACCTCTGTATACTATTTCTATGAATTTCATG
>NW_003546606.1:73284-93319 GCF_000090795.2 Amphimedon queenslandica | reverse complement strand
ATGAACAAACTTCACTTGCTGCTTCAGTTGCACAGTATATGTACTAGCCATTTTTGCCACTACTACTGGTAGTTTTTCTACCCAATACCCACTCTTATTCAAACTCTTATACGCAAACCTTCACTATTTATTTTATTCAAACTCTATAAATGAATGTACATGTACTTTCATAATCATGCCTCCAACTCTCCTTAAGACACACACGTTCACAATGTTATGTACGCATTGTCAGATTTATGCAAACATACTCATAATTCTCTTGCTCTCCCTCCCTCAGTTCCTCCTTCCCACCCCCATGTGTCTCCCTTTCTCTCTGTCCCTCTCTATCTCACACTGGAGCTCCATCAATAAACCTAGGTAAGTTACAATACTTCAATTTAATTCTTTATTTCCTGTACATTATGTATGTATAACACTTGAATTTACAAGCAATGCCACTTCGTTCAAATTTTCAAAATTTAGTTTTGAAGACTCATACACATACACATATAAGATAACTTTTCCTTATTCAACTTAAGTTAACCTAGCCTGCAATCATTACATGGAATGCCACTTCTGTCAAGTTCCTTCATTCCATTACTGTCAAATTTTTCTAAATATATGTCTTGTGAACTTAATTGTAGCAAAAATGTTTCAGCGTCACACTTGTTCATAATAATACAATTAATTTTTTAACTTACTTGTTGTCTTCTTTTAGGCCTCCTGTAATGAATACAACATTTCAAACTCCTCTCATCAAATTATATTTCTGTTAAATATAGATTTAATTTTGTTTTTAACAAATATTGTTTATTTTACTTACTTTTCAATAGTTTAGGATGCTTCTTTTCAACTGCCTTGGATGCACTTTCAGGATTACCTAGATATTAAGAAATACTCTTCAAAATTGTACCAAACAATTAACTGCTTAAAAATTAATGTTCAACAAAAGCAGTGTTGTTTATTAAAAAAGGATGGAAACTAGAACAAAAAATTTTTTTAATTATTTAGTGTAGGGTTGAGGCTCTGTTGGATTTGAACCTATAAAATGAATTCAAACAAGCCCCTGTAGGGTTGCTGGTTTGAAAGTATAAAGTGAATTCAAACAAGCCCCTGTAGGGTTGCATCACCATTGAAACACCAACATGTCAACCCTACACTGCAGGTATAATTGTCCAATCATTATCATTACATTAAACTTAATTGAAGGCATGCACAAGATTTACCATAATGCTCATTCAGTCATTTAATTACCACACTAACATTGATAGCAATACTCATCAGTGCTGCTATAGCCCATTTTATACCTGCAGTGTAGGGTTGACATGTTCGTGTTTCAATGGTGATGCAACCCTACAGAGGCTTGTTTGAATTCACTTTATACTTTCAAACCAGCAACCCTACAGGGGCTTGTTTGAATTCATTTTATAGGTTCAAATCCAACAGAGCCTCAACCCTACACTAAATAATTAAAAAAATTTTTTTGTTCTAGTCTCATTTCTGTTGTCACAATTCTTATAAAGTTATTATTATTATTATTATTATTATAAGTGATACATACATCAGGGAGTGTGCTGAATTTAAATAATTTTTTTTATCACTTGCTGTGCAGGATCCTTCTTTCCATTATTAGCTCCTACATGTATTTTCTCGTGACCAAATCTCTCCCTATTAAGACTAAAAGAGGCAGGGACTAAAGCGAGTGACAAAAGATGAAGTAAAACAAGAGGAGTGAGGGAAGACAGAGAGAGAGAGAGGAGGAGGAAGAAAGGACAGAGAAGAAAGGAAAGAAAGAAAATATAGACATACTATTAAGGAGCATAGATCTACATGATACACATAGGGTGGGACACTAGTCTTCCATGGCAGTAACTGGGTTGACTTGACTGTTGACATAAATTTACTCAAAAGTCTTTAGTATAATAATAGTTATGACTTTAAAAAAATAAAGTAAAATTGACTGTATCACTCATTTACTAAAAATGCACTGTACTGCATTAATTTTAAAAAATGGCAGAAGTGAAGGGTCAACTGAACCTCAATATAACTCTCAATCTCATATCTCCAGTTAGCAAAACCCTCAGTCTCTTTCAATATCCCTCTAGATATAACTGGACTATTTTTGTAAACATAATCATAAAATAAATGGGGTCAGGGATTTTAGTGGTCTCTTCCACTAGGAGAGGAGGCATGGGTGAGCCCAATGATGCCACTGGTTGCATGTGTCCTGGAAGATCATCACAATTAACACACACGATACATAATGAGGGAAGGGGAAATAATGATAGGATAGTGCATGGACCAGGAGAGAATAAAAGAACCACTCACCACTGATGCATTTCACAATAACTATTTTAGACTGAGCCCCGGCCAACTTGGGACTATAGATCTATCTACCACTGCACTGTCTACTAGTCTTGGGTGTGGCTGATTAATTTTAATTAAAATTCTTCACTATAATAACAAATTAACAATGTCTCAAGGTCAGTTTCTGTTTTCTTCCTCCTCTTTTCATCATATTTGTATTATACAGGTATATATCAGCTAGGACGGATAACTCATCACTCAGCTCTTGTAGTAGGAGAATCAGTGTTTGTTTGGGGAGGGGAAAGACCTGACTTACCACAGGCTCTTGATCATGATTCCCTACAAAAGAGGAAATTGTTGTCCACCATTAATAGACTGGAGTTTAGGACTGGTCGCTGGTCCTCTCACGTGACCAGAGGAACTTCACCCCCTCTAGGACCTATGGGATACTTCTGTACTACCAGAAACAATGAAATCTTATTTTTTGGTGGTTGGTGTGGACATGACATCTGTTATCATAATGATGTCAACTCATTTAACAGCCTAACATATGAATGGAGTAACATAATACCAACCAGTGATGCTGTAATGAAGAGAGGGTTTGGTGGTATGGTGTGTTTGGAGTCTATGGGTACAGAATACCTATTTATGATAGGAGGGACTGGTTCTACACCCACTACATACCAATCACAGTATCAGTATTTTCAGTTAGATACTGGTCATATTCATACTAATGAACAGAATTTATTAAATATATCAACAAGTAAGTATTTACATATGAAAAATGTACACTCTGATTAGTTATGATGGCATATTTTTTACTCATTATTATTTACCATTTTGAATATAAATAGGTGCATGTAAACATTGAAGGAGTGAGCATGAGCCATCATCGTATTAAGAGTTAGTTAATTTGACAAATTGTAAACCGTTTTGAATTGCATTAGCTATGCATAGTAAAATTACAAAATGTGACATGCATGGTCTAAAATCTAAACTTGATTCATGTAATTATTATTTTTATTATTGTCCCTCAATAATGCCTTGTATTTGTGTTAGGTAGCCTAATTTTCTGTCATATGTTTGCAGTGTCATACTTAAGAATTTATGTTTAGGACAATGGATTGTTCCAACTATTAGTGGTCAGTATTGTCCTCCTATTAGTGGCTTTGCTATTCAAAAGGTTACTAATAATAAAGCTATCATGTTTGGTGGATCAGTGACTAGTGGTGATAATAGAAATGATGTAATTGTTAATACAGTTTATACATGTCAACTGCAGTCTGATTCTACAATAGTAAGTTATTTTGTATTTATTGCATGGATCAAACATGTTTGGTTATTAATACATGTACATGTGGGTATACATGTAAACCCCTACAGGGCACTACTGTACAAGATGATTTATTGGAGAAGAATTAATATTGGCGATTGGCGGTTCTGTGAAAAAATCGCCAATATAAATCCACCATTTTGTTTCAAACTGAGCATGCTCAATGGCAGATTATGGCATATGGCACAAAATCGCCAATATAAAATTCGCCAATAACTTTCTATAGGCAAATTTGCCAAATTTTACTCCTGCCAATAAATCATCTTGTAGGGTATTTTATGAAAGATCCACTCACGGACTTAATTTAGATGGCAAGATGGCTACTACCAAGAGTCATAATATAGGGAAAAACAAACAAGAAGCCTTCATATGGCTTCTAGAGCCTGTTGAGTGGTAATAAAATAAATGCCAATAGTAAAGAATAGAGGCTAGTATATCTACTGAGAAAAGTATCCTTATACTCAAAGCAGCTAGTCAACGAGGCTGCTTTTGGCCGGCCATATGATATGGTTTTAGGGTTTATAGCTTAATCATTATTACATGTAGATTTTGGTTTAATATATTTTTAATGGAACTATATCATTATCACTATTCAAATAGTCATAAATAAGTACATCCATTAATGTACTTAATAATATTTACATGTATCTAGCACTGGGAGAGTGTTAAGGGACCAGTAGTACCTGCTAGTGTGCAGTGGCCTATGGAGAGACGTCTTCATGCTATTACTGGTATCATCAGTGACTCACCTACACTAGTAATGATAGGTGGAGAGGGTAAAGATGGATTAGTAAATGATAGTTGGTTGCTAAATACTAGTCAGTACCAGTGGAGTAAGGTATTGCTAGGACATTGCACAATAAAATATTACCATACACGTATTATTTCAACAGATTGATCTACCTGAATCTGTTACTAGCAGAGACACACATTCCTTATCATCTATAATGATGAGTCCAGACTGTGTGTGGTTGGTAGTAGTGGGTGGCGGTGCAGCAACTGAATGGGAAGATGTAGGAAGAGGATACAAGGAACCATTTTCTGACTATATCACTGATCCTAATATCACAATGTTGATAGAACTAGGTAAGAACTTAACTATTTTGCATTGTATGTACTGTATAGAGGGATGCAACTTTAGTTTAAGTTTGATAACATTGTTGCCAGTAATCCTTAACATAACATGGGGGAAAGTTATTGAACTGCAATGATAGTTGACATAACCAAAATATTTATCGTGTTCCATGTACAGTATATAGTGCAGTATACTGGTGTCTTTTGTGCAGCAGTTTATTTTAGCAATTTTTCCTATAGAATATTTTCTGGTTTGTAATTTTTCAATAGAGCAACAATTAATACAAATTGGTTTTATTAGCATTTCATCATGTTTACATGTATTTATGTACATGTTCCTTTAGTTTTAAGAGAAGGCGAATGGAAAGTAAGTGAGGTACTAGATTCTACTGGTCTGACTACTGAAGCCTATCAACACAAGTATCAGTCATGATTAAAGAACAGACAATGGTGGCAAGATCAGTTTATAGTATACCCTACAGACAGAGAAGTAAAACTACAAAATTATGTTCAATCATTGCAGCATGGGCTAAGAGTATCTGATGTAAATGAGACCTCACTGCAGGAAGCACTCCTTGAGGCTAGTCAGCAAGGTATAGTCCTCTACTGTGTGTGTGTGTGACTGTGTGTCAATAGTTATTGAACCTACACCACTAGACAAGACAAGAGTAGAACCAGTGAAAGAAGCTAAACTATCTTTAACTAAAGAGGAACTGTCCACTGGACCAACTGATGGTACATGTAAGTATATACACACACACACAGTAATAGTTACACACTCTGTGTGTGTGTTTACTAGTTTATGAAGATAATGATGATCTTAAAGGAGAGGAGAAGGAGGAGGAGCAGACAACAAAAACTAAGCAAACAGCGATTCAAGGTAATATCTTTAATGGCATTGTGTTATTAACCTATTATACATTTAATTTGTGTAGAAAAGTATGAAAAACTTAAAGCTAATGTAATCATGCTTACTAATGAGAAACTACAATTACAGGACAAATTAGAATCATCAATTAGTGGTAAGCCTATCAGTATAACGATACAAAACTTGTATATTATTTATTGTTTTAGAAAATGAGAAACTTAAACTTCAAATCTCCGACAAGGATAAACTGTTAGCTAAGTTTATGAAGGAGAGGGTAGCAGTGAAAGAGATGATTTCTGTTGGTATTCAGTTTCATTATATTGTTCCATCAGTGGGTAAGTGACTGTGATACAATATTTGTTATGTATATACATGTACATGTATGTGTACAGATAATTTAGAGTATCTGAGTGATGTTAACATAGCCAGTAAGAAACTGTTCCTGATACAAGGAGACAGACCTCAACTGCTAAACTGGGAGAAGTATGGGCTAAGAATTGGAGTATCTGGAGGAAGCCTATTGTCCACAGAGACAGCTGAGGTAGCCGTGGTCGCTCTTGTAGGAGGACAGTTTGTGTTTCCTAAGAACACAGTACTCGTTAGTGCTGTGTATGCAGTTTCCATTTCCAGACCTCTCCTCAAAGCACTGAGGCTTGAGATGCAACACTGCATTGATCTTTCCAGAGGAGTTAAAACAAAATATTTGAAATTTGCCATAGCTCCCGTGAGCACACCTAGTCTTCCTTACCAGTTCTCATTTGTTGATGGGGGGGAGTTCAGTGAGGGGAAATGGTACGGATCTATTTATAGGGAGAAGTTTTGCCTTGTTGGTATCGTTGGGTCCTTGACTAATGGAGAGAGAGGAGGTGATCAGGAGGAGCAAGAAGAAAAAGAAAATGAAGATCATGATAATGGAAGGAATGAAAATGGAGGAGCAAGGCTGCAATATTTGCAAGGAGATGCAGCAAGAGAGCAACAAGGAGCAGCAAATGTGGAACAAAAAGAGGAAGGAGAAGGAGACGTGAAGCAGAAAATTGAAGAGAGAGGACTGGAAAAAAGAGGTGAAGGTGAGAAGCAAAAACAAGAGACCAAAGGACAAAATACACTGCCAGGAGATAATGATAAAGAAAGTAAGTGGAAGTGTATATAATTATTGTTTTATTAATTATTAGAGTCCTCCACTGGTGTGTCTGAATCAATGACATATGCTGGAATAGTTTATTATGAAGTAAAAGGTGTTGAAGATTTAGTTACGTTTGCTGCTGCTAAAAATCTGAATGCCCTTCTTGAGGTAATGACTATTATTTGTACAGTATATTGTTAGTGTTCATTTGTATTATATAGTATCTTAAAGATTATCATTCTAAAGCCGAGATGGGACAGAACGTTTACTTTTGTTTCAATGATTCTTCTAAATACATTGAACTAATGATGGATGAGCCACAAACTGAACCTTTTACTGGTTGGAAGATTAAACCTCATTTTAGACCTTGCAGGGTAAGCAGTAATTATACATAATTTTATCTCTTTTTTATTCTAGTTGCGTCAAAAAGATATTAATAATTTTGGGAAAAAGGATTACCCACTTCCTCCCTCTTGCTTGATCTCAGTTTATGGATCACCTGCCCCTGGTACTGAAGCTATGCTACACTATGCTATACCGCTGGATGGTGTTGATGAACCAGTAACAATCTTCATCCACAGATCTTTAAGAAATGCTCCTCAGCATCCTTTATCAGGTAACTAACTGAGAATTGACATTCATGTATGTATTCATCATAGCATCAGCCACTACTGCAGTACAAACTGGAGTACAAGCTAGTCCTATTGTATCATCAGGTATTTTATTTTGTATTGTGTATTATTAATTGATATTATCATTATCAGTTGATTCATCACTTGTTCCCACCACACCAATGGAAATACGTAGAGCAGAAGGTTAAAATTTGATGTTATCTATTTTACATAATGAGTTATTGTTGTATTTTATTAGTTATTCCTGAAGTTGCTTATAGAGTAATGTTAGAATGTATTCCAGGAATCAGACGCTGTGGGATTGATCTTCACTTCTTAGCAGAAAAGTTATTAGAAAAGAAGGTAATAAATAACAGACAAAGAAAGAAAGCCACTGATGAACACAGTGGACATACCACTGACCAGAGAATGGATCAACTACTTGACATTATTAAAGACTCTGTACAACAAGAGGGAAAGGTTTTTGAGTATATTTTAGAAATACTTAAAGATGAAGATACCATACTAGCTAACAAGCTGTATGATGATATGATTAATAAATATGAACAACATAGATGAATATTCGTGTATGTATGACTTGACTTGTTATACAATGTTACATTTTTCTTATTATATTGGTATTGAAATTTAGTACTAGCTTACAAGTACAATGTAGTTGTTGCTGTAGATTTTGTATTGAATATGTAAATGATTAGTGCCAATCAATGCAATGCTAGGGAAGAGTATCTGAGGTAAACAAGGCCTCACTGTGAAGCACTCTTTAACTTAGTTGGCAATGTATAGACCTCCACTGTGTTGAGGTTTGATAATACTAAGGATCATCTTAAAAGTTCCAGACTGATAATAATATATTCCTTCAGAGAACAATTATTCAATTACAGTGAAACCTGTCCTAAAGGCCACCTGAATAATGAGGCCACCTCTCTATTATACAGCCATAAGCCAAAATCCGGTACTAAATGGCTGTATTGCAGAGGCTGATTTGTAATGCAGCCACCTGCATAATCAGGCCATTTAAAACTGGCCCAAGGGTGACCAGATTAAGCAGGTTTCACTGTATTAGAGATTCACATTATCATGCAATAGCCTACTGATGCTGCGTGTACTTATTACTGCTTAAAATCTACTTCATTAAAAATGACATTGTTGATGGTCCCAACACTTTTTTGTTAATAATTATGATGAGGTTTAGTTTTTCAATACATTTCATGTAAGTTCTAGTCCAAGTACCATTTTATCAATAAACACCAAGAAGAGAGTACCAACTATCAAGCCAACTTCTAACTGACTAAAAAGAATGCTATTTGTAATTCACATTTAGAATTAAGATCTAATCACTAAAGGAGGCCATGACTAACCCTGGAGTGTACATAATATATAATTATAAGCATACTATAGCATGGAAAAGATTGTTAATAAAAAGAGACAGAGAAACAGTGCATGAGAAAAGGAGAAACAAAAAGGACAACAAAAATCAGGTAAAAAAACATGAGAAATAATAGTCACAACTCATGGCTCAGTTTTTATCTTCTAAACTCAATCTATTTATAGCACTAATAATGTCACCATGTTTCATAGTACATGCTGTCTTGTATGGAGGATTAATTGGAGCTTGCACTGGAGGAAGACAACAATCCTTTTAAAAAACATAGAAGTGAATGGAGATGTTTACAAAAGTGCATGTATAAAGAGACTAACTTCTTCAATAGGGTATGTCATATCTGAGTCAAACTGACTAAGATCTCCACATGCTATGAATGGCACAACAGATTTATTGACTTCTGGTAAACTTGACAAGTTGACTAAAAATTACAACAATGAAATTTAATGAATACAACTAGATCTATAATGCCACTATCATTATTTGCAATGTAATTCATTAGTTGCTCTTACATGCATTAACCTGCAGGAGTGGATTATCCATTGACAGTATGTAACCAGTTGGGACTATATGTAACACATATGACGAATGATTTAATACTTGAATTACAACTGCTACGAGGTTTAACACAATGCACTGAAGAGAAAAAGAGTGAGAGTTGGCGAAACAAAAGGTTTACATCTTTACCATGACATATCTAAAAACAATAATGTATAGATCTAGTGGAGGGAGATAGTTTTGGTTGTGGAGTAACAACGCATGATTATCAAAATTCTCCAAACAAAAATTACAAGTTGTGAGATGAATCTAAAAATAGCTATTTGAGGGTGATGGGTCATTAATATTTTTGTTCTAGAGATAACAATAAAAGTGACGGGAAAAATGGAGCTACTGTAGGCCTCAAAGTACCAACCCTTTGTCTTTACAGAAGCAAAGCATGGTTATGAATTTTAAAATTAAATTAAAAAATTTGACAAAGTTAACAAAACTACATTGTAATTTATTATAGTAAATAATTTGCTATAACACTTATTTGCATAAGTATGCGATTACCATGAATCATACAAGTATATGTATCATTTACTGTACCTTAGCCACAAATGTACCACCAATACTCAATACATCAGTTGTGATATTAAGAGCCTAAATTCATGAATAATTATATCTTTTCAGTAATGAAATGTAACACTTACTGCAAGTAGAAGGTGAAATTGAATATATTAATCTAAGTCATGTAGGCCAGTCACATCAGGTGCTCCATCACATACAACTAGATCAGCATATGAGCCCTCAAAATGAGATGCTATTTCTTTTGCTGTGGATTCCTAGGAATCAATAAAGATATGAGTTGTTGAAAGCCAAATTGAAGTGAATAATGAATTATGACACAAGGCTAAAATTAAAAAGGAGTAATCAAGTATATACTAACAGCACATTAATAATTTTTCTGATTGTGTCAGGGTGCACAATTTTACTAAATGCAAATTTGCTACTATAAGTACATAATATCATTTTGACATTACACTTTGGCTACAGCCTACCAGTCACAAAGTTGCATGGCTGAACGTTAACTTGTATTATAAAGATTCATAAAGTTTACACAGATTTTATTGTTGTTTTTGTAACAATTAAGGTGGACGGGGTTTACAATACCAATAAGTATAGGCATCAGACCTGGTTTCCCACAGAACATGCTAAGTGAACTAAACAGTACACTTCATGACCTTACAAGCAATGCACTATAGTGGATGGTTATAGAAGTAATTAAATTAGCTTAGACATGTACAATATTATAAATGCACCATATAAAGGGTACATTTCCCAGGAAAAATATTTCACGAAAATCACCTTTCAACAAGAAAAATTTAGCATTTTTCTTCTACTGACCATTATTAGTATCATAAAAAATAATATTCATAGATAAGAATTTTCACAAATTTTTTAAAACTGTCAAATTAGTGAAATTTAATCTCTGTGAAATATACAGTATGGGGTATCAGAAAAACTTTTAAAATGGAGAATTCCATCCTAACCATTTTTGACAAAAGTTGGCCCAAAACCATGTACTCTAGTACATGGTGTCGACCAAGATTTTTGAACAACTTTAAAATCCAGTTTTGATCATAATCCCCTCAAACTAGATACACAACATTAGAACATAATGTGCATATCTATCAGAAAAAAAAGACAAATGGAGAACTCTTTCCAGCTGTTTTTGATGAATTTGCAACAAGACTATGTAGTGTAAGATTGTGTGCTGTAGGGCAAAATTCTTCAGCAAAATTAAAAACTCCTAGAAAATCTAACTTTGATCGAAATCAGTTCATACTAGATATACAACATGCATATCATTTTTAAAAATTATAAAAATGGAGGATTCTTTAACTATGAATCAGGATTTCAAAAAGCTTTATTGAGAAAGCTAAACTGTACAACTAATGAGCTAGGAAGTAGCTAATTACTATACTGGGAACCATGATTGCTACATGTGTATACAGTGCATATACGTGTCCATATGATCATGGAATGTGAAGTGGCTACTGAGGTACATACATATAAATTGAGCTGTGTCTGTATTGAGTCAGTAGTCAGTAGACTTAGTACACTATGACAACTCAATTTTGATAAACATTGAAATAATATTCAGATTTAATCCTTTATTACAATCACAATTGCAACTGACCCCTGGTGTAATAATGGATTACTTTAGTGATATCTCCTTGTATCTGAATGACATCAGGGAGTAGAGCCATCTGCTGCAAATCAACTGCTACAATTTTAGTATCTCTATGAGTTTCACCAGAACTGTAACAAAAAACACCAATGGATAATATTGAGACTAGGCTATTGAAAATGCTAAAGCAAATCATCAATGCCTTACAGTAATTTCTTACTTAATACTTGACTCCAACTACCAAGAGCAGCACACAGGTCAACAACTTTTGTCACTCCTAAAGAAAGATTTTCAAATAAAAGGAGGCTTTGTTTAGAAAAGTCATAAAAATTATAATTTGCTAAATAAGGTATAGCACCAAAATAATGCTTCCATACTAATATAAAATACACAGTACTAGTCATGATAGACAAGTGAGGAATGCACATTTCACCATTAGTAACATTGTAAGTGGAACTGGAATTTATTTCTACGATCTAGGTTGCCCATACCCAAGCTAGATCAGAAAACTAAGCAGTTAAGGCCAGTATGTGCCTATATTGATCATAGTGGGGTCTCCATAAAAGTAGGAACAGAAGTTCCCCAAAACCAGAGTACCATGCAGGAGTAAAGGTACCTAACATTGAATATCATAATGAATATGTATCAACAACGTTGAAATAGCAATAATACTGGTAATTAAAATAATTCAAAATTTGAATATCATAAATTACTAAGTACATTAATGATATCAAGAGAGTCAATCCCGGGACAAATAGAGTTATATCAAAAAGCATCTTGCGATCCTGGTATGGATCCTTTTGCTAGACTCTTACTTCAATCTTTAAATGAAAATCCACAACCAACAATTACAGCCAGAAATATGGAAATAAAGCACACCGGTATACCTTTGTCTTTAATATATCCAACGGCTACCTCACATTCATTAAATCCGGTTTGCAATAAAACCGGATTTACATTTAAACAAAATCCATATAAACTTGATCTATCAGATGCAAAGAAGTACAAGGTAGGATCTGACATAGAATGGGACACATGGAATACAGATCCAGTAGCATGTAAGTCAATGTTAGACCCATTTGGGAAAATGCCATCACCAAATTGCCATCAATTTGTACCCCCTATATCCCACAGATTCATTACAAGACAATCATTCTGTCATGTCATCTAGATTCCCCTCTTGGTTGTACCTTCCAAGAGTAAAATAAGAAAAATATCCTCCAAAATCTACTCATTAGATCAACCCAGCCTCCATTTGACCAGCCTTATGATAAAATTATCTAGAGGATCTAGGACAAAATTAAAATAGGCTTTATACTTCAATGATTATGTTTGTTAATAAAATTGATCATTATTATAGTATATTGATTTATACTCAATACTTTTACTGAATCTTCAGTAATGTTTGACAAAGAGGAATACAATTTTCAGGATGAAAGATAACATTATAATATTTCTATGATTTCTTTATTAATAATGTATTTTATGTAAATGTAATTACTTATGCCATGTGCTTATTCTCAGTGTTCTAGAACATTTTGATTGCATCAAGACACACAAGCTATTTCTATTCCTCTCCCTGGGGATAAAGTCAAGTGTTTCATCAAGCAATTATCAGACTGTATTGTTACAGCTGCTTGGACTGTGAAGGACGTAGTTTTATCTCGTGTTTATCATTTCATTCTTCATGGCTTCACTGCAATCCTATTATTGATCAGAGTGGAAGAGTAATACAGTAAGTTCCAACACATGGTGGAGCTCGTGATTATGTGACCTTCTAGCAGTTGATTATTGCCATTACATATGGTAATCTGGGTGATTGGAGACATTGTGATGACTATTGAGTACTAAATAATAGTACAGTTCCTGACACGATACCCTATACCACATATATACATGACTTTTCAGCAATAATTTATGGTAGTACTATATTTTATAAAACTGATCTCATCAGAGCCTATCATCAGATTCCTGTGGTTCCAAAGGACATTCCAAAGATGGCTATTACCACTCCCTTTGGCCTTTTTGAGTTTGTGAGGATGCCCTTGGCTTATGGAATGCTTCACAGACACTTCAAATATATGTTGACCAAGTACTACGAGGACTGCCATTTGTCTATGATTACAATGACGACATACTAATTGCTTGTTCATTGCAAGAGGAAAAATTAGCTTATCAATAACTTTTATCACTCCATACTGTTATAAAGTACATAGTACTGGTTATCATAGAAAAGTGAGGGAATTTCCCCATTATTAATATTGTAAGTGGAAAACTGTAATTTATTTTAATGATTTAGGTTGCCCAGGCACACGCTAGATAAGAATACTAAGCAGTTACATGCCTATATTGCTCATTGTGGAGTCACCAGACCAAAGTGCAATGTAGGAGTAAAGCTACCCAACAACCACCAGACCAAGAAGTTTTTTCAAAAAGGCAGTCCCACTGCCCCACTGACAGGTTGCCGTCAGTCAAACAGAGAGAGACACTGGCAAAAAAGGAGTCAAAGCCCACAGGCAGGAAGTGAGCCCATTGAACCTTTGTGTGAAAGAGAAAGACTCTTTGTTATATGTCAAATCAAAAATGCCATTAAAAATCAATTGTTAAAGACATAGGGGGTAATTCCACTAGAATTGGACAAGAAAACAATTTAAGGGAGACTTGAAATCTTTTTTTTGAAGACAATTAGTCAGCCTAAAATTCTTATTTCAAAATTTCACATTATTATCATTATTATCACCAAATGCAGGTTATTCTTCCCACACACTAAGAAATAGATAAAGAGTTTTTGTTAAATAAACAACCTACAGGTTGTTTGTTTGCTACAAATCAAGCACTGCAGGTCAATTCACCCTTTGTGTTAAACGGTCCAATGACCAGGACATCAGCCACTTCCAAATGAGTCGTCATTACTAGTATAAACTCTTAGAAAAATGGTTTTACACGCTGACACACAAGATTTATTACCAAAAGGACAGTTCCAATAAATGAAAATAGGACTACAATGGTGTCTATAGGAGAGATTTTTCCATGGTGACAAACAATGCAGAAGCTGAAAACATCTTGTCTGATGGTCATGTTGATGGCAGCTTTCTTGTTCATAACAGTGAAGGTTAAGTACTCACCATAAAAGACAAAATACCTTAAAATAAAATTTACATTGGGGTAGCCTATTTTCAAAATTCTATCAGTATTAATAGCACAATTTCTCTACAATCCTATTATTGATCAGAGTGAAATAGTAACGCAGCATGGCAAACCAATGTATAGTACCTCTTTCTTACCAGTATTTGTTGCTAAGAGTGGCAAAGCTACAATAGTTCAAGCAAAAGTAGGTCAAAAATAAAATGAAGACTCTAATGAAGTGTGGTGGAAAGTAGGACTAGGGACCAACAGCTTGCAGACAGTCACAATTAAAATTGTGAACACAGCACCTCCAGACAAAATATAACTTCTTTGATTGCAGTCTTGTTTCTGTTAGTTCCTTTATTTAGCAGGAGATAAAGTCTAAATCTGTAAGAGCTAATCAAACTGAAGACATGGCTAGCACAACTTTTTCAATGTACATAGGCTACGTTTGATCGAACTCTTAGAACATTAATGTTGAATAATTATTTATTCCTTCAATGTAAAATGATAGACACTTATTTATAATATCTTTTTATGACTGTGATGATGATGTGTGAATGTTTACATTTTCTGACTTGTGTCAATAAAAATGCTAAAACAGCCAAATGGTACGTTACAGTTTAAGTTCAACCAAACTAATATTAGATCTACATCCTTCATTTAAAGTGTAACTTCACTTTGCAAACTCAATAATAAGTAATGATAGTTTAACCAATTGGTTGTTGCTATTGATGCTTTTCTATTGTTCCTATGTTTAATTTATTGATTATTATCACATTTAAAAAATGAATTGCAAACTCCTCAATTCAACTATCACTAATAATGAAGATAACACATGAAAATGGCTGATGTCTAACAATTTATTAGCCTATAAAATGATGTGCTCTTAGCCCAATATACCTTGTCAATGTTAAAAGAACTATAATCAGGACCAATCAATACAGTAGAAATTATTACTTAAGCAGGAGGCTTTAGAATATCAATCACTATCTTTATGAGGTTTTCTAATTACTAGAGGTTCAGGAATGATGTTTATCACTGTGACAATGCCAATCATAAATGAAGGTAACAGTAATGAAGCTGGTAGACTGGTTTCAAAAAAACATAAATGTGGAGATGAGATCAAAAGGGTAATAAGCGGTGTCATCAATAAGGAGAAATTTTTTCTATTAGTTCCCTCAGGTTTCCTGCTTAACAGAGGTCAGCAAATTCCAGTGGAATCAATGATCCTATGGCTAGTACTATGAGGTAGTTCCTTATCAAGCCAACACATATTATTAGGGTGCTTACTTATTTCTGAAAAGTCATCTAATGTGGAAATTGTGGAATGAGATAGTCAATGTACCATATTGGTGTTCTCAAAAAAGTACCATTCAGGCTGCAATGTATAAGACTGGTTAATCTGAACACACGATAGTGGATTGGTATAATTTTCATTGACATATATGTGCTCAATACTTTTAGGCCATCCCACGCTGCCCTTTGCAATTGACGATCCACCTCCAAAAGGCTGTGATCTCGCTGAAATTATAGTCTATCTATATAACAATGGGCAGGTGGAAAAATCTAAAAAAGGAAAAAGACTCCTGAATCAATTCCTATAATATGCACCAATTTTTGCCCAAAAACATACAAAGGTATTGATAAATTTGTGACTCATAGGTCTGCTGTAATGTTATTACTAATCATATTAGACTAGAATGATCCCAAGCTTAATGAACCTTAGGGGAGTGGACAAGAGATTGTTTATAACATGGCTTTCACATGTTCTATAAAGTGATGGAAAAGGAAAGGAGCTATGAGAAAGCAAGAGCATTTCTACTATCACAGGTGATAGTCTGTGTGTCATCTACAGATGGAACAAAGTGAAACCAGTAATCCAGCCAATAACATTTCAATATCACTGATGAATAAGAACAATGGTATCAGGTAGAGGTACAGAGATGGTTCTTAATCATGCAGGAAAGTAAGTTATTATAGGGAAAAGCCCTGATTAAGCATAAGCTGAAATGTTGATAGCCTTTAAATTTTTTTTCTAGGCATATTTCCTGAGCTTTGTGTTCATTTAAGTGGACTTCCAACAACATCTACATATTCTATAAAGTTAACACTTAAATCAGCTAACAATCTCCTATTCAGAATTAACCATAGCTGGGACAGGTAGATCAATTGTACTGTTAGCATCCCACATAAGCAAACTATTTTTTAAATTTCAGCAGTGGGCAGAGATGAGCGTATAATACATACACAAATCCAGAGCCACTTAATACCAGGACATTTTAAAAAGGCATGATGCATCATTAAAAAGCTAAAAATATCAAAAATAGAAAATCCTGGTTTTATTGAATTTTTTCATTAGATGTACTTAAGACTTGGCAGATTATCCTTAAAAGATGTTGTTACAAGGAAATGAAGATCTCTATTATGCTCTCCAGTTATATCCATGTATGAAAGCTTTTATTACGTGTATACATTGGAACCACAGCCTAAACTGCTAAGGCCTGATGGTCTGCTAAATTTATATGCTATGTTCTATTTTTGTCACTATATGTATTATCATCTTTGTAGTTACTGTGTATTTTGTATTCTTAATTTTTGACAAGGCTGTTCCACTGCTCCTAGGAGGTGGTGGCCAGTGAAACGAGGGAGACCCTCATAAGAGAGAATCAAAGCCCAATGCAGAAACTTAAATCATCCTTTCCCATGGTCATGCTTATGGCAATTTTCTTGTTCGGAATTACTGATAATTCTTAAGACTACATACATACTGACCATAAAAGACAATTTACTCATTATACTTTAAAAACAAAATTTACATTGGGAAACCTCATTCCTTAAAATCCAAAAGTATTAATAGAACAATTTTACTGCAATCCTATTATTGATCCAAGTAGAATAGTGATACAGCATGGCAACCCAATTTATAGTACCCCGAAAGTAAATTTTCTTCTCAAAAAAGGAAAAGATCAGTTTCTTACTGGGCTTAATCGATCTGGCATTCTTGATGTAATTGATATATGCTACCTTTGCTGTTGCAATGAAAGGATGCAATTTCAAAGTGTAATGCCATATAGCAATTTTTGTAGCCACTCTAATGATGCTATTGCTACCAAAGGCAATTTTTATCAGCCATGCCATGGGCAGACAATTTTATGTCTTGCAGTACTCCTTTCCATGTCTCCAACCAATTGCAAGCAAAAAACATGCCTAGTAAAAGGCAAACTTTGAGCCTTATAAAAAATCAAACAAAATGAATCCACAGCAACTTAAAAATTTAAACACTGCTGTTTGGCATGTAGATGCAGTCATGGGGCTTACTTTTCACCTGTCTTCAGCATCAGTGGAATGCATATTTTCACTAATAAAGTCTACTTTTGGTAACAGGCAATAGAATGCCCTTAAGATTTATAAATCTATCATGCATTAGTACAATATTAGGTAGTCACTATAGTAATTTTTACAATGATAAATTTTGATTCTTTGATGAATAATTATAAGAAAAATTAGTACAATTTCAAAAATAATTGAGAAACCAAGACAACAGAAGATCTAAAGAAGAAGCAGCTTTTGTTTTCTTCAGTATTTAGATGAATGTAAGTCAATGTTTGTCAATATTGCACATAAAGAAATGATTTTTGCTCAAGTAATGATGGTGGTGATGTGTCACTAGCAGAGGCTTTGTCATTTTTTACTGGGTCAGAATAAAACCTTTTGGTGCCAGTCCTTACAACCAGATTTAGCTGTTTCTGAGAGGAGGGAACATCACCTTCAAGCAAGTAATCAACACAACAAAAATGTATTCCAATTTGCCACTTAAAGCAGTTTTGAAAATTAATATAATATGAATAGATGCTGATCATTATAGGGCACAACTAACAAACATTACCTACAAGAGACTCTATATGATGCTTGTCAGTAAAAAAGGTGATATGCAAAATGGGACTGGTGCCGGTGAAGTGACAAAGGAATGAAAAAATTGTCAATTTTCTTGAGTGAAATCATCATGGTATGCAAACCAAGCATTGCAGGTAATTCACTATATGTGTTAAATAGTCTAACATTCAGGGCATCAGCAATTTCCTACTAAGTCATCATTGCTATTATAAACTCAAAAAATGTCATTACACACTGACGAACATGATTTATTAAAGCTTATGCATAAGTCTCAATAGAAGTAACAAAAGTAAAAAATGAGAGATTCTTTCATAGTGACAAACAATGCAGAAGCTGGAAACATCTTGTCCGATGGTCATGCTGATGGCAGCTATCTTGTTCACACCACTGATTATCCTGAATTTCATTGCAATCATTATATACATTAAAACAAATTTTATATGAGGAAACCTCATTTTCACAATGTAAAAAGTTTACTCTGCCCTCTGCTTTGACTGAATTTTAAACATGGCATATCTTTGAATTTATGATCTAAAGAAGTTCAGCAATACTGAAGATAGGCAAGTACTATACCTTTAATACTAAAGTTGATGAAAGTAAAACAAAAATAAAGGAATTTTTAACAGACACCATAAAAGTTTGTAATCTGTGTTGCAAGTAGGTGGATTTGCTAAGTACTCTCAGTAATAATGAATGGCTATTGTTTGAAATTTGCTTTATTAATAATAATCATGAATTTTAATATAAGATATGTCTTTATTGAAGAAGTGTTGTCCAATAATATAAATAGTACTGAATTGTTTTGAATTCATTATCCTTCTATCAGAAAAGCACAAAGAGTGTCCTTAACTAGATACAGCAAGTACAAATGCAAACAATGAGCCAACTACTGAATCTAGGAAAGAGGAGGCCATTAATGACATTCTTCATCTTGAATAGCATTGAGGCCATTAGCTTTCCCATTCCACCCAGTTCATACATTTTTCCGGTCACTGAAGCCCAACATACACGTACATACAACATTTCTTTCATTTTTGGAAACAACTTATTGCATGCAACACAGTTTATACAGGAGTCAATGGCATGTTGCATGAAATGGGAAATAGTTCTGTCATGCAACATGTTACAAGCTCCATTGACTCCAGTATAAATTGTGTTGCATGCAATAAATCTTGCATAGTGTCTGTTGGGCTTTTAATAGATAAAAAAGGTCAGAACTCTCCCATCACACATGACTCTCAATCAGAATTAGTGAAGTGATTTTGATGCAATCCTATTAGTGACAGAGTGAACACTAATTATAGTACCACTTTCTTACCAGTACTTGTTACTAAAAGAGAGGCAAAGCTACAACAGTCCAAGCAAAAGCAGATCAAAAATACGATAATGAAGTGTGGTGGAAAGTGGGAACCACCTTGTCCTTACAATTTTTTATGTAGGTTATACACCGATGAGGAGGTTTCCAAGGAATTTGGAAACCGAGGGCGAAGCCCGAGGTTGACAAATTCCTTGGAAACCGACAAAGAGGTGTGTAACCGATTTAAACTATACTATGAATATTATTAAGATCACGTGAGTGACCAGATTGCCACGTTGTAGACTAGTAAATGGAACAATGGCTACTTGTCAAGAACTTGAAGG